>NC_041389.1:406166905-406275338 GCF_002162155.2 Triticum dicoccoides | reverse complement strand
GTGGTCGTCGTCAGTGGTAGGGCGGTGGCGTGGGGATCGCCGGAGAAAAAGCTCGGCACGGGGGGGGGGCCTAGAGGGATGGCCGGGGCGGTGGCAGACTGGCGGTGGGGAGGGTTTTCGTGGCGGGCGGGGCGGCGCACCGCCGACCGCGGGTGACGGGGGGCTGCTGTTTCGCCGGTGGTGGCTGGCGGCTCAGTGCGGTGGAGGTTGAAGATGAACCGCAGGCCCTTGATTTCGTATCCAACGGCTGCAAAATCGACTGACTAGAGATGAAAAAGTCAATCGACCGACGTGTAGCCTCACCTTGGTAGTGCATTCAGTTTCGACAGCAAAATTCAGTTTCGACAGTTAAGTTCAGTTTCGACAGTTAAGTTCAGTTTCGACAGTTAAGTTCAGAGATGAGCGGCTGATGTGTTTTACATCTAGCACTTTGTGGTTATGTATATTACGTCATGTATTGGAGATGCTATTAGAATTCCACTCAGGTTAACATTGTTCGTTGTCCCTCTTGTCCCGCTTCAGTCTCGACGTCGTACAACTCACCGGAGCTGCTCCAACAACAAAACCCTCCATCACAGTGGAGCAGTACCTCGGGCTCCATCTCCAGACGCCTAAGATCTTCTTCCCCTCCTCCGATAGCCAAGTCAGCTGGAGCATCCTCACCGGCCAACCCAATCACGCTGAGATCGACATGGTTTTGCCAAAGAGGTTGTACACTTGTTGCATCTCTTTTTTACTCTACATGTTTTATATATCGTCCACTGAGCACTCGTAGTAACAGGAAATACGATTATTTTATCCTACTATATGACAAGCAGTGAGGTACCAGGCAACTTAGCTATCCGTGATGGACTCTCTTGACCGCCATCATTATTTATCTCTACGCGTTTGAGCTGTGCATTTGTCGATGTGCCTGGGAGTTGAGCTAGTATGGAAGTGGCCTGGGTCCAAAGTAATAGAAGTAGCACAAAAATATTTTTTTAGTGTAGGATTTTCCTTGCTCAAGCCTACCTACTAGAATCTCCAGTGCTTGAAAGGAAAAGTGAATGAGAAACATAGGAATTGGAAAGTTTCCTATGGTACTACTTTTCATGAATTTGATGCAAAGGAATGGAGCAAAGAAAAACTGTAGGATTTCTTCCTTTAGTGTCTCCTTGAAAGAAAAACCATAGGAATTCTAATTTCCACTTCTCCTCCTTTTCATATTCCTATTCATCAAGCACAAGACTAAGAGATAGTAGCATAATAGCATTATAACCGTACATTTTCTTGTGGTTTGACTTAATCTCACCATGCTTTTTTGCATCCTGTGATCTTCGAATTGTTGTTAACCAAACACCCAGATTGGCAGAAATCCTGTTTTTTTAAATTCTCTCTTTTGCACGTGCATTCCTATCCTATTCCTGTCTATTTCCTATCCCTGCATTGTTAGAATCCTCAAATTCAAACATGCCCTTACTCAATTACTTCTGTTACAGATATGTGTCAAAGAAAACCTTGTGTGGTTTGTCCTGCTCCTGCAGCGCTGTGTTCCACCCCAGCTCAGCTGCTCCAACGATGGAAGGGTTCACCATAGCAGGGATCCGCTCTCCAGAATGTCTTTCACCGCCTCAGATCTTCTTCCCCGCCGCCGGCAGCCACGACAACCGCATTACCATCATCAACTGAGCAGATGACCTTGAGAACTACACGGGTCTGCAAGAGAGGTCACACTCTTCCGTGTCTACTTACATTATGCATCGCTTAATATGATGACATGCTACATTATCATCGTGTTCACCTATTAGACTCCGAGTCAGGTCCAAACTAATGCTGAAACTTGAGTTTTTAAATGGTCATGGGGTACATATTGGGCAGCAATCAGTACTATCTGTCTACTATCTGGTTAATCTCCAGTGTCTACTATGAGTTTCATGTTAGGTGCAAACAAACATTAAAGGAGCCATTATCTGTATTTTTTAACTAAAGCTATTATCTGCCTGCTATCGTTGGTTTTGGGTCTATCCACAGTTTGCTACCATCACTCTGGAGTTGTGCATGCACTCCTTACATAATCTCACTATGTTTTATTCCTATGCATGCCAGTTATTGTACACAATGGAACTGATCATGTAGAGCAAAAGAGACAAGCCTTGCGTGGCAATAAAATTTCATGCAGACTTTGTTCCATGGTGGGTGCAAAGGCAGCCCCCCTCCACCCATTTCGGATCGTAATCAAGAGGAAGATAACTGTTCTGAGGGGGATTTAGAAGGAGAAGACCACTCCTATTTACCCCATGAGGTCTTCGCTCTAACTTTGCATGCTGATGTTGGTAATATCATGCATATGGTGCCTTGCATTGCTTACTGTATACATTAAAGATGTCATCTACTTAGTTTAGACATGCTTTGTGTCAATGCCATCTGTTTAGTTTCTTTATCGTATATGTGAATCATGCAATGCCATCTTGTCTAGCCAGACATCATATATGTGAATTTTGCAATGCCATCCTGGTTAGCCAGTTATCTTATATGCGAATTATATCATGACATCATTTTTTTATTACTTGTTAAATCTGTCAACAATTTTAGTACATTCAATTACTCTTCCTGTGCATCAGCCATTCGACATGGTCATGGAAAAATCTCGAGTGGAAACAAGGTCTTCAGAGGAGACAATGCTATCTGATGAAGAGTATGTCTTGCTAGTTACCGATAGCTCCTCGGAGGAGGATTCAGAGACAGATGACCAGTCATATTCCCTCCCCCCCCGAGGTGCATGCCCTAACTTGGCAGGGTTATGTTACTCATATCGTGCATATGGTATCTTGCATTGCTATGTCGTTTGCTTAGTTTATACATGCTTTGTGTGAATGCCACCTGTTTAGTGTCTAATTACCATATATGTGAATTATGCAATGCCATCTTGTTGCAAGACATTATATATGTGAATTATGCAATGTTATCTTGTTGCAAGGCATTATGTATGTGAATTATGCAATGCCATGCTGTTTAGGCAAGCACCATATATGTGAATTATATCATGCCGTCCTTGTTTTTGTATTTCTCATTGCTTTTGTCGACAATGTTTGTATATTCAATTGCTCTTCCTGTGCATCAGCCATTTGAATTAGTGATGGAGAAATCTGGAGTGAAAACAAGGTCTTCAGAGCAGACAATGCTACCTGCTGAAGCAGATATCTTGCTGGTTACAGATAGCTCTTCAGAGGAGGATTCAGAGGCAGATGACCAGTCCTATTACCCCCCCGAGGTGTATGCTCAAACTTGGCAGGGTTATATTACTCATATAATGCATATGTTGTATTGAAATGCTTAGTTTTTACATCATATACACAATATTGAATGCCATGTCCTTAGTTGACACATCATATATGCGATTGCCCTCTGCTCACTTCCTTAGTATATAAATCATATATTTGAATTATGCCATGCCATGATGTTTACATAGACAACATGTATCTGAATTATGGCATGCCAACCCATTTTCTAAAGACATAATATAGTTATATCATCTCATCCTGTTTACATAGTCATCATATTTTAAATTATGTCATTCTATCCGTGAATTATATCATGCCATCATGTTTCCATCGACGACATGTTTGTGATTTATGGCATGCCAACCACTTTAATAGACACATCATATAGTTATATCATGTCATATTGTTTACATAGTCATCATATTTTGGAGTATGTCATTCTATCCTGTTTAGTTAGCCATCATACATGTGAAATTGTGTCATGCTATCCTGTTTAATTAGCCATCATATATGTGAAATTATGTCCTGCTATTCTGTTTGCTTAGACAGCATAAATGTGAATTATTTCATGCCATGTTTTCTTCCCTACTATCCATTGCACCTGTCTATATTACAATGTCTATACATTCAATTACTTTTCTTGTTTATCAGCCATTTCAATTGGAGGGAGTGATGGCAGTATCTGTTGGAGTAAAAACACGGTCTTCAGAAAAGATCGTGCTACCTATCGATGCAGATAGAACCACAGTTATACTTGCCCAAGAACCAGCCCCACCACACATAACCCACACTCATGCAGATTGTACCTCTACCCTGTTGGACAGAGAACCAACTACACCCCTTCTAACCCCAACCCCAGCAGATAGACACCAAGTTCCCGTTGACACATCACCGTCTCCACCACAGAGCACCCAAACATGAGCAGTTGGTAAGGCAACTGCAGTGCCCAAATCACGAGGACCACCACTCCGAACCCAAAGTCAACACTTAAAGCAGAAGAAGAATTGTTCTCAGGTCAAGTTCCGTAGCTATGGTTCATACTACTTTGCTCTTGCATCACTGTATTTACTAATACCAATTAATTTCAAATTTGAAGGATGCAATTGAAACTCCAATGGCGCAACAGGTATGTTTTAAACCTGTTTCTTCAACGTGTTTGGCTGTTTGATTTTGTAACTTGCTCTATGTTGATTTCAGTTTCAATTGAATAAACAGTTATGTTCTCATGCCATGCACTTTACAAGTGTTGTTATTGCTGTGTAGTTTCCCACACTTATATTCTGTCTATGCTGCTTTGTCTTAAATAGATATGATTCGAACTGTATCTATCTTGATTTGGCAACATAAACTAGAATGATATAGACCATACAGTGACCATACTACATAGATATATGTTTGTTTCATGCTGTTATCCTGTCCACCTTACTACTGAACTGGTTTACCAAAATGAGTTTCATATACTACATTGTAAACCTGAGATGTGTCTGTTCGTTTCTCTTTTAGAACGCGGATAAAATATTGGAGAAGAGTACCTTGTTATGCAATGGTAAAGGAAGTAATGCAAATAAGGTTCAAGATAGTGAGACATCCCTGTTGGTCCCCAAGAAAGCTGATAAAAACTATATTGAAGACACTAAGACAACCCCAAAGTCCTGTCTTGATGTAGTGCTCGAGTTACTGGCTACCACTGCTGGCACCAGCTCTTCGAACTCTTTGCCTGAATCAGTTCGGCTTCTTGAGTCTCAACTTCAAGTTGAAAGACACCGATCAGATGTTATGCGATAGGAAGCCGAAGGACTGAGGAAGTCCCTGCAGAATTCAGATGCATTCTTTCTGGTGCAACAACAAGCGCTGGAGGACTTAAGCGCCAAACAAGAGAAAGTTAATAAGCTTGCTAAGCATCTTGCCAGCATTATGGGTACCCAGGATATTGTTTCTTGAGCTCTTCTGAAGTGGTTTCAGTTCTGGACTTTGATGCCCAGTGGATGTAATATGTGTAATAGCCGTGATAGCCTAGTGTAAGTTGCTTGCTTATTTATTTCCTTGTTGACTTGTTTCTTTGTTTGCTTGTAGTCGGTGCAGTTCTTTTTCTGCGGTTTGCTAGTGGCTGCAATAACCTATTTTTTAAAACTAGGCCATAATAACCATGGGCTAATATTTACTATAGTGACACTGCGCCTCCTACGGGCCGTAGAAACAGTGGGCCTTCTACGGCCGTATAAGCAGTGGGCCTTCTACGGGCCGTAGAAGCAGTTGGCCTTCTACGGGCACTAGAAGTAGTGGGCCTTCTACGGGCCGTAGAAATAGTGGGCCTTCTACGGGCCATAGAAACAATGGGCCTTCTATGGACCGTATCATCAATGGGCCTTATATGGGCCGTATGATCGATTGGCCAAACATGGGCCAAACAGACCGCATTCAGGCCGTAGATGGGCTAGAGTTGGAATCGTACGTTCATGGGCCGACCATAATGAGCCATCGTTAATAGGCCGTATTTGATGACGCTATGAAAACGACCCAACTTATTAACAGACCACAAACGGGCCGACTGTAACCATGGGCTGAATTTGGCCCACAAGCAGAAAATGACAGTAACGGGCCGTAAGTTAATGAATGCTGGAAATGAGCACAAGAATAAATGGGCTCTGAGAAGGCCGAAAGATAACATGGGCTAGAAACGGCCCACCGGAATAACGGGCCGTTAATGGGTATAAAGTGATACACTGTTCTTTACGGGCCAGTTTCACCACGGGTCGTTAATGGGTGTAAAGTGATACACTGTTCATTACAGGCCAATTTCACCACGGGTCGTTAATAGGTTAAGAGTTACGTAGGGCCTCATATGGGCCGAAAGACATCATGGGCCATACATGGGCCATAAGTGAAAATGACGCTACTAGGCCTAATTCGAATAGGGCGTAACGGGCCTTGGGTTAGCGGGCTGTAAATGGGCTATATGCGAACAGGCCGTTAACAAGCTTTCCATGGGCCGGCCCACTACCTTTTGACCAAGTCAAATGGGCCGGCCTTTTCACAGGAATGGGCCTCTGTTGGGCCGTGCCACGTGTCGACGTATCATAGGCGCCTTCTATCCAATGAGTGGATGGCAGCTGACCCAGCGATGAGTCGACACGTGTTTCCTCCAGCTAATGATGATTTTACACGTGGAAAATCCTCATTGGTCATGGCTATTAACGGGTTATCGGATCCAAAACCCGACCCGATAGCTTAACGGCGTTCCGTTATGGTGGATGCCACGTGTCGGTCACCCTTGATGAAAGCACTTCTATGATGCGCGATTTATTATCATGGAAGTGGACACTTCCGTGATGATAATTTTGGTAATGTCATGGAATACTTCTACAACAGCACAGGTATGACTATCTTGATTCTGTCATAAATTTGTCATGGATGTACATGCATGACAGAAAACGCGACCTACTGTGACAAACACGTATCATCACGGAAGTGTATTTTTTTTGTAGTGTACCTTTGTTGCTCCTTCTTTTCTTTTTCTTCTTCACATTATGTGTGGGTTCAACCTTCTTCTTTGAGCTCCTTATTGATGAGATTGGTTGAATAGAAAGCTCCTCCTCGTCACCTGATTCATCATAAGAAATAATACGAGGGTAACGGGAAGTCTCTTCCCTTTAATTAGTATTCTTTTCATCTTCCACTTGCTTTCTTTTCTTTAGGTAATTGGCAATATAAGGATTTTCAATGCAGTTCACCGCACAATACATATAAATCTTCTCTAGATCAAAATCAAAGAGTTTCTTAAGGACAAAGATTCTTAGTTAAACATTTCATTTCTTCATAACCCAAAAGCAAACTAAGTTCATTATAATGTGCAAGGGAAATCAAATCATCACAATTTTTGGACATGATTCGATCATGAAATAATTTGCATCGGAGATGTAAATGACCACGTTCATTGCAATGTTCACAAGCACGGCAAAGGAAATGTGAATTTTCAGCATTCTTATCTAGCCTTTCTTGCAACAATTTAGTTTCTAAATGCTTATGCCTCTTCCAATATCTATTTTCCCTATTTGGTGTGTACTTGCAAACCCAATTCACTCCACAAAAATTGACATGCTTATAGGAGACATTTTCATCATAACTAGTGCAATCATCATTAGTACTATGGATATTCAAGGAGTTCATACTAACAACATTGCAATCATGCTCATCATTCAAAGACTTAGTACCAAATATTTTATAGACTTCTTCTTCTAGCACTTGAGCACAATTTTCCTTACCATCATTTTCATGAAAGATATTAAAAAGATGAAGCATATGAGGGAACCTTAATTCCATTTTTTGTAGTTTTCTTCTATAAACTAAACTAGTGATAAAACAAGAAACTAAAAGATTCGATTGCAAGATCTAAAGATATACCTTCAAGCACTCACCTCCCCGGCAACGGCGCCAGAAAAGAGCTTGATGTCTACTACACAACCTTCTTCTTGTAGACGTTGTTGGGCTTCCAAGTGCAGAGGTTTGTAGGACAGTAGAAAATTTCCCTCAAGTGGATGACCTAAGGTTTATCAATCTGTGGGAGGCATAGGATGAAGATGGTCTCTCTCAAGCAACCCTACAACCAAATAACAAAGAGTCTCTTGTGTCCCCAACACACCCAATACAATGGTAAATTGTATAGGTGTACTAGTTCGACAAAGAGATGGTGATACATGTGCATTATGGATAGTAGATATAGGTTTTTGTAATCTGAAAATATAAAAACAGCAAGGTAACAAGTGGTAAATGTGAGCGTAAACGGTATTGAAATGCTTTGAAACAAGGCGTAGGGTTCATACTTTCACTAGTGCAAGTTCTCTCAACAATAATAACATAACCGGATCATATAACTATCCCGCAACATTCAACAAAGAGTCACTCCAAAGTCGCTAATAGCGGAGAAGAAACGAAGAGATTATTGTAGGGTACGAAACCACCTCAAAGTTATCCTTTCTGTTCTATATATTCAAGAGTCTGTAGTAAAATAACATGAAGCTATTCTTTCCGTTCAATCTATCATAGAGTTCATACTAGAATAACACATTAAGACACAAATCAACCAAAACCATAATGTCACCTAGATACTCCATTGTCACCTCAAGTATCCGTGGGCATGATTATATGATATGCATCACACAATCTCAGATTCATCTATTCAACCAACACAAGTACTTCAAAGAGTGCCCCAAATTTTCTACCGAAGAGTCAAGACGAAAACGTGTGCCAACCCCTATGCATATATTCATTGCACCCGCAAGTTGATCACCAAAACATACATCAAGTAGATCACGTGAATATCCCATTGTCACCACAGATAAGCATGACAAGACATACATCAAGTGTTCTCAAATCCTTAAAGACTCAGTTCGATAAGATAACTTCAAAGGGAAAACTCAATCCATTAAAATTGAGTAGAGGGGGAGAAACATCATAAGATCCAACTATAATAGCAAAGCTCGCGATACATCAAGATCGTATCACCTTAAGAACACGAGAGAGAGAGATCAAACACATAGCTACTGGTACATACCCTCAGCCCTGAGGGTGAACTACTCCCTCCTCATCATGGAGAGCGCCGGGATGATGAAGATGGCCACCGTTGAGGGATCCCCCCTCCGGCAGGGTGCCGGAACGGGCTCCCGAGAGGTTTTTGGTGGCTACAGAGGCTTGCGGCGGCGGAACTCCCGATCTATTGTTGCCTTTGATGTATTTAGGGTATATAGGAATATATAGGCGAAAGAAGTCAGTCAGGGGAGCCACGAGGGGGCCACGAGGGTGGAGGGCGTGCCCAGGGGGGTGGGCGCGCCCCTGCCTCGTGGCCTCCTTGAAGCTTCCCTGACTTGCACTCCAAGTCCCCTGGATTGCATCCGTTCAAAAAATAACGCTCCCAAAGGTTTCTTCCATTTGGACTCCGTTTGATATTCCTTTTCTTCAAAACACTGAAATATGCAAGAAAATAGCAATATGGGCTGGGCCTCTGGTTAGTAGGTTAGTCCCAAAAATGATATAAAAGTGTAAAGTAAAGCCCATAGACATCCAAAACCGGTAATATAATAGCATGGAACAATCAAAAAATATAAATATGTTGGAGACGTATCACAGAGCCATGCTGATTGTAGGACACGCTAGGCCGTTAGTGCGCTAGTGAAACGGTAGATAGCTTCGCTTGAGTGCGGATTGTTGCATTGCATGCATGTTTATTTGTT
The DNA here is from genome assembly GCF_002162155.2 of Triticum dicoccoides. Lineage (NCBI taxonomy): Eukaryota > Viridiplantae > Streptophyta > Magnoliopsida > Poales > Poaceae > Triticum > Triticum dicoccoides. The sequence continues at coordinate 406,265,851 of NC_041389.1, read as the reverse complement.
ATTACTAACCGAATGATTTGTGAGTGTAGATGGCATCAGTACTGATCTCGTACCATCCTGAGCCAGCTCCGTACACATCGCCACATCTGCTCCAGAACGTGGTGCAATGACTCTACCCAGAGGGTGCTGATCCAGAGTATCGGGTGTATCGCGAGCATCTGGCCGGTGCATTGTATGAGTATTATGCTGAGGTCACTCTACACCACAGTTCACCTTCCGGCGCTTACACTCGTTCGACTAAGGGTGGTCTTGCTTCTATGCCATCCCAGGCAATTCAGTTTACTGCTCTCGAGGCTCTTGTAGACTTGCGCTACAACGAGGTCCGCATGCATACCCACCCTGTCTCTTCTACTACCCATATCTGCACGAGAATGGGCATATCCGTTTCCCTTTGATTAACCGGTGTGCGACCGTCCCACTAGCCACTTTTCTCGCTATATCACCGCTAGTTATCTCCTGAACTACGAGTTAGCTCGGGAGCTTTCACGTGCTCGCACTACTCTCGCAACCGCTCGGATGAGGAACCCTCTTCCCGCTGTCATCTATACTTCTGCTCTGGTTTCTTCCACCTCCGTTCCACTGAAGACCTCGCAGGGTACCTTTAACCATGTGATGGTGAACCCTCGCAGCGATCCTGCTGCATGGTCTTCCCTTGTCGCTACTCCTGCTGCTCCTATGCTTAGATCCCATCCCCTGCCTGCCCCTGAGGGAGAGCCCTCAAGGTAGCGTCGCAGCGTTCCTCATGACCCAGAGGTCTCTGTTGTTAGTTCAGGATCAGGCACCAACTCAGCAGACGAGCCTGCAGCAGCACCGACCGAGCAATAGACCGTTAGAGTATCGTTGTAGTCATGATCATGATGTATGGTTGTAATCGCACTTGTCATGATGCGTAGTTTCATGTACGAGGGTAGTAGACCCGCTGTGATGTTATTTTCATGTTGGGACTATGCATAATTTTGTTGGAACTTTTTATTCGCCTTGGTTTCCATTCACTGTTTTCTTCCGGGATTTGTCATTGGCTTTTCCCCCCATTTTGGAATTTTCTCATCATGGTTGTTGTGTATTGGGAAAACGAAAAATAGGATGACGCATCGAGGCAGCAGCAGCCAAGATTGTGAGGATGTCCCTGTCCGTTGTTCCGCAAGACAATCGGGACATTCCCCCGAGCCGTACCATCCACCTCCGCCGCCACCGCCACATCTGCCTTCCACCGATCAGATCATGAGACTGTTTGAAGAAAGAAGGAGCAACGACCTGTTGGAAATCCTGAAGAGTGTGCAAGTTATGGTTGGGCAGAATGGAAACCAGAATAGCCATCACTCCAAACTGTTAGATTTTCAGCGAACCAAGCCTCCCAGTTTCAGCCACGCTACTGATCCTTTGGACGCCGACGACTGGCTAAGGACTATGGAGAGGAAACTAGAGATTGCTCGAACTGAAGAAGGAGACAAGGTTCCCTTCGCAACACATTATCTCGAAGGAGCGGCCGCGATATCGTGGGATAATGCTAAGGCAATATGGCCTGCAGACGAGGAAATTAATTGGGACGAATTCAAGGAACAATTCCACAAGTATCATATTCCCACCGGAGTTATGAAAATCAAGCAACGCGAATTCCTCGCTCTCACTCAAGGCAGCATGACCGTCAACGAGTACCTGAACAAGTTCAACCATTTGGCCCGCTATTCTCTCCACGATGTTGCCACAGAAGAGCGGAAGATCGACCGGTTCCTTGGAGGCCAGAATCAGCATCTCAGGTGCACTCTCAGCATGTTTGATTTCCCAGACTTCCTGACGCTGGTGAACAACGCCCTCATCACCGAAAGGGAACCCAAGCTCCATCATGAGCACAAGCCAGCTGTTAACGACCACAAGCGCAAATTCGAGCCAAAGAAGGATATGCAACCAGTGCAAAAGGCTCGTACTTGGCAATAGACTCAGGTGGAGTACAAACCAAATTGGCAGCAGAATGTCAACAAGACTACTACACAAGTCAAGAATGTCGTGACTAGCCCGATGCGCGAAGACTATCAACGCAACAATTCATGTTTCAACTGTGGTCAAACCGGACAATACTCCAGGCAGTGTCCCAAGAACAGCAAGCAAGTAACTCCCTTCTAGCCGCAAGTCAACTACATGGAGCCGTATCCCACCCCAGATATGATTCAAGGGCAAATTCATCACATCTCCGTAGAGGAAGCTCAAGAGGACCCGGAAGTCGTCATTGGTATGTTCCTTGTTAATGACATACCCGCCATAATTTTATTTGACTTTGGGGCTTCCCACTCTTTCATTTCACGGAGTTTTGCTTCCCAAAACAATTTTTCTTGCTCGATTTTGGGAAAGAACACGCTGGTACAATCCCCAGGATCCCTACTCAGAAGCAATCTCGTCTGCCGAAACTTGGAAATTGACATCAAGGGCGTCAAGTTTCCAACCTCGTTGATAATCATCGATTCCAACAAATTGGACATCATTCTGGGCATGAATTTGTTAACTCAATATCAAGTCTGCATCGGCTGTGCGACTAGAGAAGTTATCCTGAAAAATATGGAAGGTCACACCACAAGTTTTTATGCCCGTAGGCGCATACCCACGAAAGATATGGTTTTCGTAGCAGTGTCTAAAGAAGTGGATTTAATTCTTGTGGTTAGTGAGTATCCAGACGTCTTTCCTGAAGAATTACCAGGCATGCCACCAGACCGAGAATTGGAGTTCGCAATTTACTTGGTGCCTGGAACCACTCCGATACATAAGAAATATTATTGGATGCCTTCCTCAGAATTGGTGGAATTAAAGAAACAACTGGATGAGATGCTGCAGAAAGGATAAATTCAACCAAGATCTTCACCATGGGGATCACCAGCAATCTTCGTGGACAAAAAGGATGGCAGTCTATGAATGTGTGTAGACTACCGACAGCTGAATGACGTCACCATCAAAAACAAGTATCCACTACCGAGGATCGACAATCTGTTTGATCAACTTAGTGGGGCCAAAGTATTCTCAAAAATTGATCTGAGGACTGGATATCATCAACTCAAGATAAAGAAGAAAGATATTCCTAAGGCCACGTTCACCACTCGGTACGGTCTTTATGAGTACACCATTATGTCCTTTGGCCTCACCAATGCTCCTGCATTCTTTATGCATATGATGAACAAGCTGTTTATGGACTTCTTGGATAAATTTGTGGTGGTATTCATTGATGACATCCTCATTTACTCCAAGAGCAAGGATGAACACAAGGAGCATCTTCGGGTAGTTCTACAAAGGCTTCGCGACCATCGGCTTTATGCCAAATTCAGAAAATTTGAGTTCTGGCTCCAATAACTGGGATTCATCGGGCATATCCTCTCAGCAGAAGGAATCTCAGTGGATCCAAGCAAGGTGAAGGATGTACTTGATTGGTCCGCACCTACCACAGTCTCAGAAATCTGGAGTTTCCTTGGACTAGCCGGATATTATCGCCGTTTTATCGAAGGCTTCTCAAAGATTGCCAAGCCTATGACTGAGCTTCTAAAGAAGGATAAGAAGTTCATATGGACTGAGGAATGCGAGCAGAGTTTCAATGAGTTAAAAACCAGGCTGAAACATCGGCACCAGTATTGACTCTTCTAGACATCTACCGCACTTTTGATGTCTACTGCGACGCATCCAGAAGAGGACTGGGGTGCGTACTCATGCAAGATGGCAAGGTGGTGGCATATGCATCTCGACAACTGCGGCAACATGAAGGAAATTACCCTACTCATGATTTGGAATTGGCCGCGGTGGTGCATGCTTTAAAGATCTGGAGACACTATCTGATTGGAAAGAGGTGCCAGATATTCACCAATCATAAGAGTCTCAAGTATATATTCACTCAGCCCAATTTGAACCATCGACAACGAAGATGGCTCGAATTGGTTAAGGACTACGACCTCGGGATAAATTATCACCCAGGCAGAGCTAATGTGGTGGCTGACGCCCTCAGCCGCAAACCAGCCAACCTTAATGCTCTAATGAATTCCTTGCATCCCGAGCTTTATGAAGAAATCATGCAGCTCAATTTGGCAATCACCTACGCCCGTCTTGCCAATATATTGGAAATTGCCCCTACTCTCGAAGAAGAAATCCGCAGCGCTCAAGCAAATGATGAGAGGTTAAAAAGATATGTTCAGAAGATGCACCAAGGGCGTGCACCAGACTTCTCTATGGATCAGCAAGGTTTTCTAAGGTTCAGAGGAAGACTCTGCGTACCCAATCAAGAAAGTCTGAAGAAGAAGAAATTGGCAAAAGCACATGAAGCACCATACTCAATTCATCCCGGTGGTACCAAAATGTATGAGGACCTTCATCAGCTATTTTGGTGGGATGGAATGAAGAAAGACATCGCGTACTTTGTGGCCTGTTGCGACGTATGCAATAAGGTAAAGGCGGAACACCAAAAACCCGCCGGACTCCTCCAATCTGTGCTAGTATCCCAATGGAAATGGGATGATATCTGCATGGACTTCATCACCGGACTAGCAAGGTCTCATCGAGGAAACGACGTAATATGGGTCATAGTGGACACCCTAACGAAGGTGGCACACTTTCTTCCTATCCGGACCACATACCATGCAAACCAACTCGGACAACTGTATGTGTCACGAATCGTCAGTCTGCATGGAGTACCCAAGACTATCACATCCGATAGGGGATCTCTCTTCACCTCCGCATTTTGGTCCCGACTACATCAAGCCTTGGGGACCGCTTTGAAATACAGCACGGCCTATCATCCTCAGACAGATGGACAGACTAAAAGAGTAAATCAAATACTCAAAGATATGCTCAGGGCATGTACATTGGCCCAAGGAACCAAGTGGGAAGACTGTCTTCCCTACGCCGAGTTTTCCTACAACAACAGTTTCCAGGCCAGCTTAAAGATGTCACCCTATGAAGCTCTGCATGGCCGGAAATGCCACACTCCATTGAACTAGTCTCAAACCAGAGACAGCCGCATTTTCTGAACTGATTTAATGCTCGAAGCAGAGAAGCAAGTCAAGGAAATCTGCGACAGACTGCAATTGGCCAAATTTCGACAGAAGAGCTACTATGATGCCAAACATCGTCAGATCAGCTTCGAACCTAGAGAACACGTATATCTCCGAGTCAACCCTATGAAAGGAGCCACGAGGTTTCAGACCCGCGGAAAATTGGCACCCAGATATATCGGCCCATTCCCCATCACGGCCAGAGTCGGAACAGTTGCATATCAGTTGGAATTGCCACCAGAACTGTCAGAAGTACACAACATGTTTCACATCTCACAACTAAGAAGATGTATCTCGCCACCGGAGAAAAGGACTGATATGGCCGAGATAGAATTGGCTAAGTATTTGACTTATGAGGGTAAGCCAATCAGAATATTGGATTAGACAGAAAGGGTCACTCGCACCAAAGAAATAAGGTTTTACAAGGTTCAGTGGGAGCACCACATAGAAGAGGAAGCGACCTGGGAAAGAGAGGAATCTTTAAGGATTGCATACCCAGAATGGTTTTCCCAAGCAACTGAATCTCGAGGACGAGATTCATCTTAAGTGGGAGAGGTTTGTAAAAACCTAGATTTTGCCTTCTCTCTTTTCTGGACTTACCTTCTCTCTCTTTCCGGACTTGGTTTTAATCGTGGTTTTTGCCCTGATTTGAATTGGAGCTTGAATCATTTCAAATGGACTTGGCACTTGGGCATATACTTGGCTTTCACCCAAGTGACTTATCTTCTTATTTCCTCTGATCAATTCTCAAAATAATCAAATGGATATTTTTCATAAAAGAAAAATATTCATTTCTCTCTCTGAAACTCACTTCAGAATCTTGTGCTCCAAAGAAACCTCAATTTTTCTTGCTCAGAAAAATCTGAGATAAATCCTATATATTCTTAGAAACATGGCACAACTTCCCATGCAAAAATATTGCATCACTTTTTGCAATTTTTTGATGTAGAAAATCTTTTCACTTCTGGACCAGAAATGCACTTTGTACAACAAGTACATTTTTCCTTGAGCTTTTAGCCTTGACCTTTCTTGAGCTTAAACACCCTCCTAACAAACCCTAAACCCAGGAGATTAGCCCTAATGGCCTTCTAGAAGGTGGCCAAACTTGGCGACCAAGTTTCTGGACAGAAACTTGTTAGCTTAGTGGAGTCAATTCTGGTCGGCCTGGGCATGATCCATCAACTCCCCTAGACTAAACACTGGCCGGTCGAACGTATAGACATGGTTTGGCTGCTCATGGACGTCATTTTGACCATGCCAGCTTGGTGACCGCGCGTGGACACGGCGCCTGGCAAGCGTCTCGGCGCGCTCTGGCTGGCGCCTTGCGCTCTGTTTCACACGTGCTTGTTCCAGAGCTCGCCGCCGACTGCCACACCGCACCACAAGCCTCGACCCATCACCCTTGATCGCTCCCTGGCGCTCGCCGACGCCAAAGCCGCCGCAGCAAGCACGGTCGCATCGCGGCCAAAAGGCCACAGTGCACGCGTGCACTTGTCTGCTTCTCCAACCGCCTCCTGTGCTCGTCCGCAAGCGTGGGCAAGCTTCTGCGTTGATGCTGAGCATTTGCCCCCTCTCGTTGGAGCTTCTCGTCACCGTTTGCCACGTGTCTAGAGAGCTCCAGCGGCGACATGTCCCCCCTTGCTCTGGCTATATATATAGCGCCCCCTCCTTGACTCCTAGCCATGCACCACTCCACATCACCTCCACGAACACGTACACGAGCAGAAGCCCGGTCAGGCAGGCCTCTGGCCGTCGCCCCGACCAGAGGACTCTGACGATCCCGCCAGTCCAGCCGCCGCACTCCGGTGCCTCTTGAGCTTAAATAGCTGCCTGGGCGGGGCATTGGGGGTCTGTTGAGGCTGCCTGGACCCCGCTGAGCCCTCGGAGCTGCCTCTAGCCATCGTCTTCAACCTCTCCGGGCGAAACCCGTCCGCCACCATAGTGTTTGGGAACGTTGCATAAAATAAAAAATTTCCTACGTTCACCAAGATCAATCTATGAGTTCATCTAGCAACGAGAGAGAGGAGTACATCTACATACCCTTGTAGATCGCGAGCGGAAGCGTTCAAGAGAACGGGGTTGAGGGAGTCGTACTCGTCGTGATCCAAATCACCAGAGATCCTAGCGCCGAACGGACGGCACCTCCGCGTTCAACACATGTACGGTCAGCGTGACGTATCCTCCTTCTTGATTCAGCAAGGGGAAAGGAGAGGTTGATGAAGATCTAGCAGCACGACGGCGTGGTGGTGAATGCAACAGGGATCCGGCAGGGCTTCGCCAAGCGACTACGGGAGGAAGAGGTGTAGCAAAGGGGGAAGGGAGGTGCCAGGTGTCCGGGTTTGGCTGCCCTCCCACCCCCCCTCTTTATATAGGGACCCCAGGGGGGCGCCGGCCCTAGGAGATGGGATCTCCTAAGGGGGCGGCAGCCAAGGGGGGAGACTTGCCCCCCAAGGCAAGTGGAGGCGCCCCCTCCCCTAGGGTTCCCAACCCTAGGCGCAGAGGGGGGCCCAGGGGGGCGCACCAGCCCACCAGGGGCTGGTTCCCCTCCCACTTCAGCCCATGGGGCCCTCCGGGATGGGTGGCCCCACCCGGTGGACCCCCGGGACCCTTCCGGTGGTCCCGGTACAATACCGGTGAACCCCGAAACTTTCCCGATGGCCGAAACTCGACTTCCCATATATAATTCTTTACCTCCGGACCATTCCAGAACTCCTCGTGATGTCCGGGATCTCATCCGGGACTCCGGACAACTTTTGGTTTGCTGCATACTAATATCTTTACAACCCTAGCGCCACCGAACCTTAAGTGTGTAGACCCTACGGGTTCGGGAGACATGTAGACATGACCGAGACGGCTCTCTGGACAATAACCAACAGCGGGATCTGGATACCCATGTTGGCTCCCACATACTCCTCGATGATCTCATCGGATGAACCACGATGTCGAGGATTTAAGCAACCCCGTATACAATTCCCTTTGTCAATTGGTACGTTACTTGCCCGAGATTCGATCGTCGGTATCCCAATACCTCGTTCAATCTCGTTACCGGCAAGTCACTTTACTCGTACCGTAATGCATGATCCCGTGACCAGACACTTGTTCACTTTGAGCTCATTATGATAATGCATTACCGAGTGGGCCCAGAGATACCTCTCCGTCATACGGAGTGACAAATCCCAGTCTCGATCTGTGTCAACCCACCAGTCACTTTCAGAGATACCTGTAGGGCACCTTTATAGCCACCCAGTTACGTTGTGACATTTGGTACACCCAAAGCACTCCTATGGTATCTGGGAGTTACACGATCTCATGGTCTAAGGAAAACGTACTTGACATTGAAAAAGCTCTAGCAAACGAACTACACGATCTTTGTGCTATGCTTAGGATTGGGTCTTGTCCATCACATCATTCTCCTAATGATGTGATCCCGCTATCAATGACATCCAATGTCCATAGTCAGGAAACCATGACTATCTGTTGATCAACGGGCTAGTCAACTAGAGGCTCACTAGGGACATATTGTGGTCTATGTATTCACACGTGTATTACGATTTCCGGATAATGCAATTATAGCATGAATAAAAGACAATTATCATGAACAAGGAAATATAATAATAATCCTTTTGTTATTGCCTCTAGGGCATATTTCCAACAGTCTCCCACTTGCACTAGAGTCAATAATCTAGTTACATTGTGATGAATCGAACACTCATAGAGTTCTGGTGTTGATCATGTTTTGCTCGCGGAAGAGGTTTCGTCAATGGATCTGCGACATTCAGATCCATATGTACTTTGCAAATATCTATGTCTCCATCTTGAACATTTTCACGGATGGAGTTGAAATGACGCTTGATGTGCATGGTCTTCTTGTGAAACCTGGGCTCCTTGTGAAGGGCAATAGCTCCAGTGTTGTCACAGAAGAGAGTGATTGGCCCCGACGCATTGGATATGACTCCTAGGTCGGTGATGAACTCCTTCATCCATATTCTTCATGCGCTGCCTCCGAGGCTGCCATGTACTCCGCTTCATATGTAGATCCCGCCATGATGCTCTGCTTGCAACTGCACCAGCTTACTGCTCCACGATTCAACATATACACGTATCCAGTTTGTGACTTAGAGTCATCCAGATCTGTGTCGAAGCTAGCGTTGACGTAACCCTTTATGACGAGCTCTTCGTCACCTCCATAGACGAGAAACATGTCCTTTGTCCTTTTCAGGTACTTAAGGATATTCTTGACCGCTGCCCAGTGTTCCTTGCAGGGATTACTTTGGTACCTTCCTACCAAACTTACGGCAAGGTTTACATCAGGTCTGGTACACAGCATGGCATACATAATAGATCCTATGGCTAAGGCATAGGGGATGACACTCATCTCTTCTTTATCTTCTGTCGTGGTCGGGCATTGAGCCAAGCTCAATCTCACACCTTGCAATACAGGCAAGAACCCTTTCTTGGACTGATCCATTTTGAACTTCTTTAATATCTTATCAAGGTATGTGCTTTGTGAAAGACCTATGAGGCGTCTTGATCTATCCCTATAGATCTTGATGCCTAATATGTAAGCAGCTCCTCCAAGGTCATTCATTGAAAAACACTTATTCAAGTAGGCCTTAATGCTGTCCAAAAGTTCTATATCATTTCCCATCAAAAGTATGTCATCTACAAATAATATGAGAAATGATAGAGAGCTCCCACTCACTTTCTTGTAAACGCAGGCTTCTCCATAAGTCTGCATAAACTGAAACGCTTTGATCATCTCATCAAAGCGAATGTTCCAACTCCGAGATGCTTGTACCAGCCCATAAATGGATCGCTGGAGCTTGCATACCTTGTTAGCATTCTTAGGATCGACAAAACCCTCCGGGTGCATTATATACAGTTCTTCCTTAAGATAGCCGTTAAGGAATGCCGTTTTGACGTCCATCTGCCATATCTCATAATCATAGTATGCGGCAATTGCTAACATGATTCGGACGGACTTCAGCTTCGCTACGGGAGAGAAAGTCTCATCGTAGTCAACCCCTTGAACTTGCCGATAACCCTTAGCGACAAGTCGAGCTTTATAGATGGTAATATTACCATCCGCGCCCGTCTTCTTCTTAAAGATCCATTTGTTTTCTATCGCTCACCGATCATCGGGCAAGTCTGTCAAAGTCCATACTTTGTTTTCATACATGGATTCTATCACGGATTGCATGGCTTCAAGCCATTTGTTGGAATCTGGGCCCACCATCGCTTCTTCATAGTTCGAAGTTTCACCGTTGTCTAACAACATGATTTCCAGGACAGGGTTGCCATACCACTCGGGTGTGGAACGTGTCCTTGTGGACCTACGAAGTTCAGTAGCAACTTGATCCGAAGTACCTTGATCATCATCATGAATTTCCTCTTTAGTCGGCGTAGGAACCACATGAACATTTTCCTGAGCTGCACTACTTTGCGGTTCAAGAGGTAGTACTTCATCGAGTTCTACTTTCCTCCCACTTACTCCTTTCGAGAGAAACTCTTTTTCCAGAAAGGATCCGTTCTTGGCAACAAAGATCTTGCCTTCGGATCTAAGGTAGAAGGTATACCCAATGGTTTCCTTAGGGTATCCTATGAAGACACATTTTTCCGACTTGGGTTCGAGCTTTTCAGGTTGAAGTTTCTTGACATAAGCATCGCATCCCCAAACTTTTAGAAACGACAGCTTATGTTTCTTCCCAAACCATAATTCATACGGTGTCATCTCAACGGATTTAGACGGAGCCCTATTTAAAGTGAATGTAGCTGTCCCTAGAGCGTATCCCGAAAATGATAGCGGTAAATTGGTAAGAGACATCATAGATCGCACCATATCCAATAGAGTGCGATTACGATGTTCGGACACACCGTTACGCTGAGGTGTTCCAGGTGGCGTGAGTTGTGAAACGATTCCACATATTCTTAAGTGTGTGCCAAATTCGTGACTTAAATATTCTCCTTCACGATCTGATTGTAAGAATTTTATCTTTCGGTCACGTTGATTCTCTACTTCATTCTGAAATTCCTTGAACTTTTCAAAGGTCTCAGACTTGTGTTTCATCAAGTAGACATACCCATATCTACTTAAGTCATCACTGAGAGTGAGAACATAACAATATCCTCCGCGAGCCTCAACGCTCATTGGACCACACACATCAGTATGTATGATTTGCAATAAGTTGGTTGCTCCCTCCATTGTTCCGGAGAACGAAGTCTTGGTCATTTTGCCCATGAGGCATGGTTCGCATGTGTCAAATGATTCATAATCGAGAGACTCTAAAAGTCCATCAGCATGGAGCTTCTTCATGCGCTTGACACCAATATGACCAAGGCGGCAGTGCCACAACACTACTAGGGAAAACCTTATACACAGAACTTTAGCAGTAGCGTGGGTCAAAGAAGCACGCTGGTGCTAAATAGCAGCAGCGCGCCTGCCGAAACTGCGCTGCAGATAGTGTCGTAGCAGTAGCGCGTCTCGGTGAATACATGTTACTACTAAAATTCTCACGGCTTAGCCGATATGGTACACATAGTAGTAGCGATCTATATGGAACCGCGCTACTGCTACTTTCTTTGTAGCAGCGCGTTTTGCTCTAAACTCGCTACTACTAAAGGATATAAAATTAAATGAAAAGCAAATAGAAAGGTAATTGAAAATGAAAGAAATAGAAGAAGGTGAAAGGAAAAAAATAAAATGTGAAGAAAAATAAATGAAAAAGGGAAAAAGGAGAAAGTAGTAGCAGTAGCGCGTATACCAGAATGTGCTGTAGCTAACGTAGCAGCAGCGCGCTTTCAGGAAAGCGCTACTGCTACTTCTGACTTAACCACCGCGTTCGTCGTTCCCCACAGCCACTTCCCCCAAATCGAACTCCTCCGCTCTTGCCTCCGCCGTCGCCCGTCGGTCGCCGCACGCTCTCCGCACACCCTCTACGCCGCCCCTGACCCCGGATTCAACGCCGCCCCCGCCTCCGACCTCAACGCCGCCCCGAACGCCTCCCCTGACGCCTCCCCCGACCTCAACGCCGCCCCGGACGCCGCCCCGCCCCAAGCTCGACCTCGACGCCGCCTGCCCCTCTCTCGCCGCAGGCACCCGATCGAGGTGAGCATGCCTGCTCCTCCCCCTCCCCTACCTCTGCCTAGATAGGGTTCTTCAAATTTTAGTTGCATCAAATAGTTAGGGTTCATCTATGGGTGGAAATGAATTGGATACAGATGCGGCTGGGATTTTTTCTTAGGTGATGTTTTCTTAGATGATGAATAAACACTAGTGTAATGCATAATAAAACGAGTAAAATTTGACCTTCTTCTATTTAGTTAGTAAGGACTAGTTAGTAAGAACTAGGTACTAATTAGGTGATTTTTTAGTTAAAGCAATTTTTCCCGCCTCGACGTGGACGATGCCTATCCCGCATCCTCGTCGTCGAGTCGGCGGAGGACGACACCTGCTTGACCAGATCGGCCATGTCCGGAACAGGGCTCCGCCGGGGTGGTACTGGGAGGCGCTACCTACCGGGGGGCGCAGGTTGGTGAGGAGCCAGCCTGTCGTGGACCCGAACCTTCTTTGGTGGCGGTTGCATGGGCCAGTGACGATCCAGAGGCTCAAGGACTCCGCGGAGGTGGTGCGTCACCGTGTCAGTGAGGAGGACGCGCACGTCCGTCGCTACTTGTTTGCGTTGGAGCACAGGCCGTTCTCCAATACCTGGCAGGTTCTCCGGGGATCTCACTGGAGCTATGATCCCGTGATGGTGCCTTCTATGTGGGTGTCCACCGCCCGCGCCGATACCCGTCGTGTGCAAGAGTTTTAGTTGTATTAGTGATGTTATATGTATGACACTATTCGTGATGTATTAGTGATAATATTCGACGATGTACTGACGCATGAGATGATTTACTTTTGCTTATTGAATGCATGCTAATTTGAGTCCTATAAGATATTTTGAAATGTATATCTTGTGTTGCTCAATATCCAAGTGGCTGGTCATGTTTGCAGGTTACACCTTCGAGTGGCCTATGTTTTGCCGGAGTGTTGATTCATTTCCGTTCCGGCAAATTTCAGGTGCTCGATATGTCCTATTTTAGCAAAGGTCATGTCGGATTTTTCCGTGAATTTTGGCATGACTTGTGCTAGAATATGTAGGAAATATTGAGTGCCCCAGATTTATGTGTTGAGTATCTTGGTAGTTGTCTTCGATCGATTTTCAATTAATGTTTTATCTATGAACGTAGGAAATGTCTGACGGCGAGAAGGATTTCGGTATTTGCAAATACTGCGAAGATGAGCGCGGCCTGTGCGATGGAATCTTCCTAGATGATGATAGGCGCTTCAGCATCAAGCTGGACGAGAACTTCGAAGTGGATATAGTAAGTCACAACGACAAGTCTTTTTTTGTAATTAAGCATGACATCTGCTTCATTTGCTTCAACTTATATTGTTTTTATTATTCTACTAGCGTATCCCCTGCCATGCAAGAGTTTTTGTATTGGATAAGATAGGTTTCAGTCATAGTATGGAGGAAAAGAAAGTTTACTTGAAGACCGAGCATGGTTATATTTCCCATGCAAAGTTATACAATTCAGACGACTACACCTATTTTGGATGCAAAACATGGCGAGCACTATGCAAGACTTATGCATTTGAGCCTGATATGGTTATCACCTTTGATATTCGTCCGGAAGATGATATTGAAGGTAATACCGACATCTGGGTCGATGTGCAAATGCCTCCAGTTATACCATTATGTAAGTTTCTCAACCATATTTATGTCTTTAATATTGTTCATTCAAAAATAGTTGACAACTAATTTGTATTGTCAGCTTATTTCCGTGCAAGCAAACATGTCCAGCGCTTGGTAGACAGGACCGTATACTGTCCTGGGGCTGAACTCAACTGCGAGGAGCTCAGTCATTATGTTTCATGGCTTGAGGATCTTGATACTGTCAAGACAAATTTTCTTCCTGCATTTAGAAATGTTAGTACTGAAAATGTGCGACCAATAGTGTTCGTAATGAACTACGGTCACATCTATTTAGGAAGGATGGTAAGATTTTTACTATTTGTCATCGGTGCATCTTTTCCATACATTATTTTTGAAGCTAAACTTCATTGCTAAGTATGTTACCGTACAATGTTCTTCAACAGGGACTCCCGATGAATGTTGTGCCTTCTGGGATCGAGACTAAAGGTACCATGAGTATTATCAGCTTACGGCCAAGATATCCTACAGATTACTTTAGTGCATTCAAGATTAGCGAGGGATGCTTAATAGTGCAAGACTGGACCAAATATGTGATGGGGGAGCGCAGAGAAGTACTAGGGGGCAGCAAACAGATGCGCTACCCACGATTAGGAGACATGTTCATCTGCATGCTCCAGTTTGATCGAGGAGGAGAGCTATATATGTTTTATGTTATTTTACCTAAGAGAGAGCAGCAGGAGTGATTAGCTAGCTAGAAATGAGTTTGAGGATGATGATGTGCTACACTATTACTATGATGATAAAATAGCTAGTGTTTGTGGTAATGACTATGATGATTATTATTAGCTAGTGTTAGTGCTGATTAAATAAATACTGTTGGTGGTAATGACTATGATGATGATTAAATAGCTTGTGTTGGCGGATTAGATTCAAGTGGAGGCAGCATGTGGTGCACATCGAAAGTACTACTAGTCCAAACTAGATCAAGTTTGGATTAGTAGTATACTTTTGACATGCACCACATATTGCCTCCACTTGAACCTAATCCACCTTCATTTAATACACTGTTATGGACATAATGATGTAAACCTCATAATAGCTGGTATTGTACCAATATTTGTATGATGGCGCATAAATACACTAAAAATAAAAAAAATAAAAAAAATACTAGTAGCGATGGAAAGAAAACACGCTGCAAGTAGATACCTTAGCAGTAGCGTGGTACTGAACAAACGCTGCAGCTATTTGTCCTAGCAGTAGCGCGTGCTAGCACGCGTTACTGCTAAGCAATAGCTCTAGCGCCTTATTAGTAGCGCGGCCACCCACGCTACTAGTGGGCACAAAACACACGCTACTGCTAGGGTTTTCCCTAGTAGTGCAAGTATGTGGGACTATCGTTATCAACTTTACATCTTTTGGTATTCGCACTATGAATATGTGTAACACTACGTTCGAGATTCATTAAGAATAAACCATTGACCATCGGGGCATGACCATAAAACATATCTCTCGTATAAATAGAACAACCATTATTCTCGGATTTAAATGAGTAGCCATCTCGTATTAAACGAGATCTAGATACAATGTTCATGCTCAAACTTGGCACTAAATAACAATTATTGAGGTTTAAAACTAATCCCGTAGGTAAATGTAGAGGTAGCATGCCGACGGCGATCACATCGAACTTGGAACCATTCTCGACGCGCATCGTCACCTCGTCCTTCGCCAGTCTCCGCTTATTCTGTAGCTCCTGCTGTGAGTTACAAATATGAGCAACGGCACCGGTATCAAATACCCAGGAGTTAATACGAGTACTTGTAAGGTACACATCAATTACATGTATATCAAATATACCTTTAGTGTTGCCGGCCTTCTTGTCCGCTAAGTATTTGGGGCAGTTCCGCTTCCAATGATCCTTCCCTTTGCAATAAAAGCACTCAGTCTCAGGCTTGGGTCCATTCTTTGACTTCTTCCCGGCAACTGGCTTACCGGGCGCGGAAACATCTTTGCCGTCCTTCTTGAAGTTCTTCTTACCCTTGCCCTTCTTGAACTTGGTGGTTTTATTGACCATCAACACTTGATGTTCTTTCTTGATTTCTACCTCTGCCGACTTCAGCATTGAAAACACTTCAGGAATAGTTTTCACCATCCCCTGCATATTGTAGTTCATCACAAAGCTCTTGTAGCTCGGTGGGAGCGACTGAAGTATTCTGTCGATGACCGCCTCGTCCGGGAGGTTAATGTCCAGGTGGGACATGCGGTTGTGCAACCCAGACATTTTGAGTATGTGCTCACTGACAGAACTATTTTCCTCCATCTTTCAACTGTAGAACTTGTCGGAGACTTCATATCCCTCGACCTGGGCATGAGCTTGGAAAACCATTTTCAGCTCCTCGAACATCTCATATGCTCCGTGTTGCTCAAAACGCTTTTGGAGCCCCGGTTGTAAGCTGTAAAGCATGCCGCACTAAACGAGGGAGTAATCATCAGCACGTGACTGCCAAGCGTTCATAACGTCGTGGTTCTCTGGGATGGGTGCTTCAGCTAGCGGTCCTTCTAGGACATATGCTTTCTTGGCAGCTATGAGGATGATCCTCAGGTTCCGGACCCAGTGCGTATAGTTGCTGCCATCATCTTTCAGCTTGGTTTTCTCTAGGAACGCGTTGAAGTTCATGTTGACATGAGCGTTGGCCATTTGATCTACAAGACATATTTTGCAAAGAATTTAGACTAAGTTCATGATAATTAAGTTCATCTAATCAAATTATTTAATGAACTCCCACTCAGATTTGACATCCCTCTAGTCATCTAAGTGTTACATGATCCGAGTTGACTAGGATGTGTCCGATCATCACGTGAGACGGACTAGTCATCATCGGTGAACATCTCCATGTTGATCGTATCTTCCATACAACTCATGTTCGACCTTTCGGTCTCTGTGTTCCGAGGCCATGTCTGTAGATGCTAGGCTGGTCAAGTTAACCTAAGTGTTTTTGCATGTGTAAAACTGTCTTACACCCGTTGTATGTGAACGTAGGAATCTATCACACCCGATCATCACGTGGTGCTTCGAAACGACGAACTTTAGCAACGGCGCACAGTTAGGGGGAACACTTTCTTGAAATTCTTATGAGGGATCATCTTATTTACTACCATCGTTCTAAGTAAACAAGATGCATAAACATAATAAACATCACATGCAATTATATAGTAGTGACATGATATGGCCAATATCATATAGCTCCTTTAATCTCCATCTTCGGGGCTCCATGATCATCTTCATCACCGGCATGACACCATGATCTCCATCATCATGATCTCCATCATCGTGTCTCCATGAAGTTGCTCGCCAACTATTACTTCTACTACTATGGCTAACGATTTAGCAATAAAGTAAAGTAATTACATGGCGTTAAATCATTGACACGCATGTCATACAATAATTAAGACAACTCCTATGGCTCCTGCCGGTTGTCATACTCATCGACATGCAAGTCGTGATTCCTATTACAAGAACATGATCTCATACATCACAATATATCATTCATCATTCATCACAACTTTTTAGCCATATCACATCACTAAGCAATTGCTGCCAAAACAAGTTAGACGTCCTCTAATTGTTGTTGCATCTTTTACGTGGCTGCAATAGGGTTCTAGCAAGAACGTTTTCTTACCTACGAATAACCACAACGTGATTTGTCAACTTCTATTTACCCTTCATAAGAACCCTTTTCATCGAATCCGCTCCAACTAAAGTGGGAGAGACAGACACCCGCTAGCCACCTTATGCAACAAGTGCATGTCAGTCGGTGGAACCTGTCTCACGTAAGCGTACGTGTAAGGTCGGTCCGGGCCGCTTTATCCCACAATAACGCTGAAGAAAAATAAGACTAGTAGTGGCAAGAAAGTTGACAACATCTACGCCCACAACAGATTTGTGTTCTACACGTGCAATAGAGAACTACGCATAGACCTAGCTCATGATGCCACTGTTGGGGAACGTTGCATAAAATAAAAAATTTCCTATGTTCACCAAGATCAATCTATGAGATCATCTAGCAACGAGAGAGAGGAGTGCATCTACGTACCCTTGTAGATCGCGAGCGGAAGCGTTCAAGAGAACGGGGTTGAGGGAGTCGTACTTGTCGTGATCCAAATCACCGGAGATCCTAGCGCCGAACGGACGACACCTCGGCGTTCAACACATGTACGGTCAGCGTGACAACAAGGGGAAAGGAGAGGTTGATGAAGATCCAGCAGCACGACGACGTGGTGGTGGATGCAGCAGGGATCCGACAGGGCTTCGCCAAGCGACTACGGGAGGAAGAGGTGTAACAAAGGGGGAAGGGAGGCGCCAGGTGTCAGGGTCCGGCTGCCCTCCCATCCCCCCTCTTTATATAGGGACCCCAGGGGGGCGCCGGCCCTAGGAGATGGGATCTCCTAGGGGGGTGGCGGCCAAGGGGGGAGACTTGCCCCCCAAGGCAAGTGGAGGCACCCCCTCCCCTAGGGTTCCCAACCCTAGGCGCAGATGGGGGGGGGGGGCAGGGGGGGTGCACTAGCCCACCAGGGGCTGGTTCCCCTCCAACTTCAGCCCATGGGGCCCTCCGGGATGGGTGGCCCCACCCGGTGGACCCCCGGGACCCTTCCGGTGGTCCTGGTACAATACCGGTGCACCCCGAAACTTTCCCGATTGCTGAAACTCGACTTCCCATATATAATTCTTTACCTCCGGACCATTCCGGAACTCCTCGTGGCATCCGGGATCTCATCCGAGATTCCAAAACTTTCGTTTGGCTGCATACTAATATCTTTACAACCCTAGCGTCACTGAACCTTAAGTGTGTAGACCCTACGGGTTCGGGAGACATGTAGACATGACCGAGACGGCTCTCCGGTCAGTAACCAACAGCGGGATCTGGATACCCATGTTGGCTCCCACATACTGCTCGATGATCTCATCAGATGAACCACGATGTCGAGGATTTAAGCAACCCCATATACAATTCCCTTTGTCAATCGGTACGTTACTTGCCCGAGATTCGATCGTCGGTATCCCAATACCTCGTTCAATCTCGTTACCGGCAAGTCACTTTACTCGTACCGTAATGCATGATCCTGTGACTAGACACTTGGTCACTTTGAGCTCATTATGATGATGCATTACCGAGTGGGCCCAAAGATACCTCTCCGTCATACGGAGTGACAAATCCCAGTCTCGATCCATGTCAACCCAACAAACACTTTTGGAGATACCTGTAGTGCACCTTTATAGCCACCCAGTTACGTTGTGACGTTTGGTACACCCAAAGCACTCCTACGGTATCCGGGAGTTACATCATCTCATGGTCTAAGGAAAAGATACTTGACATTGGAAAAGCTCTAGCAAACGAACTACACGGTCTTTTTATGCTATGCTTAGGATTGGGTCTTGTCCATCACATCATTCTCCTAATGATGTGATCCCGTTATCAATGATATCCAATGTCCATAGTTAGGAAACCATGACTATCTGTTGATCAACGAGCTAGTCAACTAGAGGCTCACTAGGGACATATTGTGGTCTATGTATTCACACGTGTATTACGATTTCCGGATAATACAATTATAGCATGAATAAAAGACAATTATCTTGAACAAGGAAATATAATAATAATGCTTTTATTATTGCCTCTAGGGCATATTTCCAACACATAGCTTGCGAGCTCAATTGCGAGTAGCTCTGTCCACCTCTCACCAAGCCACGGGTACGGGCAGGTGCGCCACAAGCCCCACTTCAATCCTATCCCTCTAGCCTAGCCCCAAACCCCCTCGTCACCGGCGTGAGCTCCGGCGAAGCCCTGCCTCTCTCTGATCTCGCCCCACCCCCCCCTCTCTCTCTTGATGCGCGGGACCCACCTGTCGGTCTCACCACTCGTGCCCGAAGCGGTACGAGTGGAGGCGTATTTCTGTTATACGCTTTCGACGTCCCCCCCAGGATTTCTGTTTTATTCAAATTTTATTCAGAAATTTGACTGTACTTTGACCAGCCACCATTTCTAAACCATAAGTCAAAATGAATTGATTCTTTTTTGCATTGTCTTTGTTTCAGAAAGCTCTAGCAGCACACTAGAAGGTGGAATTTTCCTTGCTGTCTAGAATTTCTGGTGATTTTCAGAATGTGTGTTAATCATTCTTTTTGTGGTTTAAGTTCTTTTTTAGAAGGAGAAGCTTGTCTTGAAGAAAACCAAGAGGGGTGTGATCCTCCTCTATACTAATGCAAGCCACATCAACATTTGGATGATGTTATTTCAATATCTATGATTTTCTACTTGAATATGAGTTATTATTTGCATTTAAAATTTGATAAATATCTTTGGTTAATTTCTAGTTACTTTACCATGCTTGATATGCTTGTTTTAGTTACTGGTTGAATGCATGAGCTTGTTTGGCTAAGTAGAGTAATATTTTGCACTATGAATATTGCTATGGAAATCAATGATAGTTATTTTGCTAGTGATAGTTTTATTTAAATAAATAACTAAGAAAAATATTGCTTGATTATAAAAATGAGTTAGAACCAGAGAAGTTTGGTTCTTAGTATTGCAAGATGAATATTTTGTTAAGTTTGATCCATGAACATGAGTTGTTTGCTTTGCGAGTAGTTGCATGATTCTTTTGGGTTATATCACGTGGAGGATAAAGAGTTTTTATGAAAGCTAAACTTGATTAAGTTCAACTTGATTATGATGTTGATCACATCATGGTGCCACTGAATCAGGTTTTAATTCAGTGAGACCACATTTACCTTATGGGAAGGTCTTGATTCGGTCCTTTTTTGTGGTTCTCACTGGTGCCTCCTGCGAGGGAAGGTTATGGGCGGGCATACCCTGGCCTGGTAGGCAGACATAACCTTGTGTGCTCGTCTTTGTTTGTATGGTACCTTGTCCCCGTTTGGGACCGTTTTGCCATGACGGTGGCCGTTGGTGTCTTTGGTAGACACGGGGCCACCCAAGACCTAGCCCTGAGTGGGAGTTGGCTGGAGTGGCCAGGGAGAGTGCATGACAAAAGGAGGGTTTTGTCGGAATGCTTTGGTCCATCCGAATGGGAATGTGAGGCTAGGTATTTCGTAGTGTGGGTAAAGTGCGCTACCTCTACAGAGTGTAATTGATCTATCGATAGCCGCGTCCTCGGTTATGGGCATAACTCGGAATTAAGTCACACCATGGATCAACTTTGCTAATAATCTTGCAAACTAAGTGAGTGATGTGATGCATTGGTTCGTGAAGAAAGCATGAACACTTGAGGTGTTCATGAGTGATTGGTGTCAGTTGTGACCTAGGTATGGTCACCGTTTGGTTACGAGGTAACTGTCTGGTAAGCGAGTCCGTGGGACTCATTGCATGAAACGTCTGTTTTCCTTTGGTAGTAGTTTTGCATTGAATTAATCTGATTAAATATCATGATATTGTTTGTCATCATGCTTATGTTTGTCGTGAGCTTGCTAGTACATTCAATGTACTGACCTGGTGTGTTATGCCAGCTTTCAGGCAAGTCAGTTCACATCGGAGTGCATCTCATGTCTAGGCCGTATTCACGTCGGTCTCCCTATGCTATGGAGTTCCACTACGTCGTTCTTCCGCTGCTGTGTAGCTCGTGTGATCGAGGCCCCGTCATGTTCATTAAATAATGTACATATTGTCCAGCAGCATCATGTGTGCTGCCTGGCCTCGAATCTCGATGTAATATCAGACCTGTGTAATCCTCTAGCATCAATAATGCGGTTATTTCTGTACCATGTTGTTGTGTATTGCCATAAGACTTGATCTCTGGGATGGCAATGCAAGGTAGACCAGTTGCTCTAAGCCGGGGTGCCACAAATTGGAAACAAACTGGCTCAGTTTGCACACACCAAATGAAATGTCAGGACGAGTAGCACAAGCTAGGTACATTAGTGAACCAACCACTTGAGGATATCTCAATTGATCTACAGGCGTGCCTTCGAACTTTCGAATGCGTACGCTAGGATCATATGGTGTTGTAGAAGGTTTGTAGTCAAAATTTCCAAAACGGCTCAAAATCTTCTCAACATAGTGTGCAAAAGTGTAATTCCACCCTCAGTATTTCTCAGTAGCTTGATGTTGAAGATAACATCAACCACACCCAGGTCTTTCATCTCAAAGTTATGAAACAGAAAAGCCTTGACCTCCTTAATGACCTTCAGGCGGGTCCCGAATATCAGTATGTCATCAACATACAGACATAGTATAACTCCTTCGCCCCCACCATAGCGATATTATACACATTTGTCAGCTTCATTAACAACAAAGCCAGCAGATGTTAGAGTAGTGTTGAACTTCTCATGCCATTGGTTAGGCTCTTGTTTCAGGCCATACAGAGATTTCACAATCTTGCACACCTTTCTTTCCTGACCATTTACTACAAAGCCATCTGGCTCTTGCATGTAAATTTCCTCATCTAGCTCTCCATTAAGGAAAGCCGTCTTAATGTCCATCTCATGAATGAGAATACAATGCGAGGCAGCCAAAGCGAGTAGCACTCGAATGGTTGTCAGTCTAGCCACAGGGGAGTAAGTATCAAAGAGATCCTCGTCTTATTTCTGGGTATAACCCTTGGCCACAATCCTAGCCTTGTACTTCTCAACGGTACCATCGGTCTAAGCTTAATTTTGAACACCCACGTACATCCCAATAGTTGGCAACCATAATGACGATCAGTGATCTCCCATATCCTATTAGCCAAGATGGAATCCTTCTTGCTACAGACCGCATCCTTCGAGTAGTCAGCATCTGGGGATGCATAAGCTTTTGAAATGGAACAAGGAGTGTCATCATCCACGAGGTACACAACGAAATCATCACCAATATACTTTGCAGTCCTCTGTCTCTTGCTCCTAACAAGAGCTTCCTCGTCATCCTCTGTGGAATTTTCATCACTTTTTTGTTCATAGTATTCAATCGGAATGGTAGGTTCAGGAGTCTCATCAGATTCTAGTCTAGAGGTGCTTTGCATATCTCTCATGGGGAAAGCATCCTCAAAGAATGTAGCATCCTTAGAATCTATAATTTTACCAACCTTCTGGTCAAGTACCTCGGATTTCACTACCAGAAGTCTATAGCCAATGCTATTCTTAGCGTAGCCCAAATTGATGCAGTCCACGGTATTTGATTCAAGCTTATGCTTTTTGGGAATCGACACATTGACTTTCGCCAAACATCCCCAAGTGCGCAAGTAAGAGAGTGTAGTTCTTTCCTTTTACCATTGCTCATAGGGAGTAGTCTCATTATCCTTCGCGGGAACTTTATTCAAGACAAGACATGATGTCAATACAGCCTCCCCCCACCATGCCTTGGATAAACTTGATGTATCTAACATGGCGTTAACCAAATGTGTTAGATTATGGTTTTTCCGTTCAACAACCCCGTCTGACTGGGGTGAATAGGTAGGCATCCTCTATGAATAATACTATGTTCCGCACAGAATAAATGAAACTCATTAGAAAAGAACTCTCCACCATGATAAGACCGGACTCGTTTAATCTTCTTCTCAAGTTGTTTCTCAACTTTAGCCTTAAGATTTTAAAGTAGTGTAGAGCCTCATCCTTAGTATTTAACAAATACACATAGCAAAATCTAGTTGAATCATCAATCAACATCATGAAGTATGACTTTCCACCTTTAGTCAACACACCATTCATCTCACAGAGATCTGAATGTATGAGCTCAAGTGGTGCCAGGTGTCTCTCCTTCGCAAGCTTGTGAGGCTTACGAGGTTTCTTAGCTTGCACACATGCAAGTCACTTAGAGCCTTTGGCTAAAGTGAAACTCGAGATTAAATCCATCTTAGCTAGCCGCATCATACAACTGAAATTTATGTGACAAAGACGTGAATGCCAAACCTCACATTCATTCACATTAGAATGAATTTGGTTCAGGGCTTTATTACAAAAATCCTCCAAGGAAAGGCGGAACATACAACCACAATCATATCCTTTTCCAACAAATAGTCCATACCGAGATACGACTACTTTGTTGGACTCAAATAATAACTTAAACCATTCTTTACACATAAGGAAGGTACTAACGAGATTCTTCTTGATGGCGGGGACAGGCTGCACGTTCTTTAGTTGCACGATCTTTCCCGAAGTAAACTTCAGATCACCGTGCCAACACCATGAATAGAAGCATGCGAGCCATTCCCCATCAGGAAGGAACAATCTCGTGCAACCTGGTAGGAAGAAAACAAAGACATGGCAGCACACACATGAATATTGGCCCCAGTGTCAACCCACCAATCGGTGGCCTGACAAACTGAAAGTATGGTAAACATATTACCATACCCAGATGCTGCATCATTGTTGCTCAGAGTGACATTGACAGACTTAGAGTCATGTCCGGGCTTCATGTACTTGTTTGGACACTTGTTTGCCCAATGTTCCTCTGAACCACAAGTAAAGCAGCCATATCTCCTTTTGTCATTCTTCTTACCCTTCTTCTTGAAGGTAGTATTCTGCTGGACAAAGTTCTTTCCCTTGAACTTGTGGAAATTCTTCTGCACCACATTGGCGCCTAGAAGAACCCTCTGTCCCTTTTGATGTGGGAGTCTTTTGCTCTCGAGTTCTGCTCAACACTGAGATAACTAATCACATCGTGAACAAAGAATTCACGTCTCATATGCTTGAGAGAAGTAGCAAAGTTCCTCCATCCAGGAGGGAGTATTGCAATAATACAACCTGCGACAAATTTGTCCGCTAACTCACACGTCAAGAGCTGCAGCTCCTTAGAGATGCATTATATCTCATCAGCCTAGTCCAATATAGAACGGTTATCAACAATCCTGTAATCATGGATCTGTTCCATGGCATACAGTTTGCTTCGAGCATCAGTTGCGCCGAATTTAACTTCAAGCGCATCCCACAAGTTTTTGGCAACCCACATATGAATATATGAGTCAACCAACTTGGGTCCATTCACACTCAGGACTGCTGCCACAAAGATTGTGGTTGCCTCCCTAAATGCATTTTCCTGTTCAGAACAATCGTTTCTATGGGGGGCACACCACCAACCTAGAACACGTTCATCGCTGTGAGCCAAAAGGCGGTCCTTGTCTGCCAACGCTTAAAATGCAACATGGTAAACTTTTCCGGTCTTGGTGTAGTAGCAAAGCCTTGAACAAAAAAGTGCCTATAATAAGGTTTTTGGATTGTTGGACATATTAACACTTTTCCGATTAGAGCAATCCACGAGTAAGCAGTAAGCATGGCAATTGCGGTATGCATCTCATACTGATGACCCACAAGTGTAGGGGATCTATCATAGTCCTTTCGACAAGTAAGAGTGTCGAACCCAACGAGGAGCAGAAGGAAATAACAAGAGGTTTTCAGTAAGGTTTTCTTTGCAAGCACTGAAATTGTAGGTAATAGATAGTTTCGCGATAAGATAAATTGTAACAAGTAACAAGCAATGAAAGTAAATAAAGTGCAGCAAGGTGGCCCAATCCTTTATGTAGCAAAGGATAAGCCTGGACAATTTCTTATAATGAGAAAGGAGCTCCCGAGGACACATGGGAATTATCGTCAAGCTAGTTTTCATCACGTTCATATGATTCGCGTTCGGTACTTTGATAATTTGATATGTGGGTGGACCGGTGCTTGGGTACTTCCCTTACTTGTACAAGCATCCCACTTATGATTAACCCCTATTGCAAGCATCCGCAACTACAAAAGAACTATTAAGGTAAACCTAACCACAACATTAAACATATGGATCCAAATCAGCCCCTAACGAAGCAACGCATAAACTAGGGTTTAAGCTTCTGTCACTCTAGCAACCAATCATCTACTTATTACTTCCCTATGCCTTCCTCTAGGCCCAAATAATGGTGAAGTGTCCTGTAGTCGACGTTCACATAACACCACTAGAGGAAAGACAACATACATCTCACCAAAATATCGAACAAATACCAAATTTGCATGACTACTAATAACAAGACTTCACCCATGTCCTCAGGAACAAACGTAACTACTCACAAAGCATATTCATGTTCATAATCAAAGGAGTAAAAATATGCATTAAGGATTTGAACATATGATCTTCCACCAAGTAAACGAATTAGCATCAACTACAAGGAGTAATCAACACTACTAGCAACCCACAGGTACCAATTTGAGGTTTGGATAGAAGATTGGATACAAGAGATGAACTAGGGTTTTGAGAGGAGATGGTGCTGGTGAAGATGTTCATGGAGATTGACCCCCTCCCAATGAGAGGATCGTTGGTGATGATTTCCCCCTCCCGGAGGGAAGTTTCCCCGACAGAACAGCTCTGCCAGAGCTCTAGATTGGTTCCGGCAAGGTTCCGCCTCGTGGCGGCGGAGTTTCGTCCCGTAAGCTTGCCCACGATTTTTTCCAGGGTAAAATCCCTCATATAGCAGAAGATGGACACCGGGAGGCCACCAGGGGGCCCAGGAGACAGGGGGCGCACCCAGTAGGGGTGGGCGCGCCCCCACCCTCCTGGCCAGGGTGTGGGCCCCCTGATGTATTTCTTCCGCTCAATCATTCTTATTAATTCCAAAAACATGTTTCGTGGAGTTTCAGGACTTTTGGAGCAGTGCAGAATAGGTTTCCAATGTTTGCTCCTTTTCCAGCCAGAATTGCAGCTGCCGGCATTCCCCCTCTTCATGGTAAACCTTGTAAAATAAGAGAGAATAGCCATAAGTATTGAGATAAAAATGTGTAATAACAACCCATAATGCAATAAATATTGATATAAAAGCATGATGCAAAATGGACGTATCAACTCCCCCAAGCTTAGACCTCGCTTGTCCTCAATCGGAAGCCGATATCGAAAAATATTTCCACATGTTTAGAGATAGAGGTGTCGATAAAAATAAAATACGGACATGGGAGCATCACGATCATTCTTGTAATAGCAACATATATAGATTTTATCATATGATTTCTTATATTCAAGTAACAATCAATTCACAATGTCAAGTATGGTTCAAAAACTTCATTGAGAACTAACAAACTATAATCTCAGTCATTGAAGCAATTGCAATTTATCATAAGATCAGAAAGAGTCAACAATAGAGCCTTTTCAGCAAATCCACATACTCAACTATCTTGTAGTCTTCTACAATTGCTAACACTCACGCAATACTTGTGGTTATCGAGTTTTAGCTGGACACTGAGAAAGATAGGGGCTTATTGTGTTGCCTCCCAACGTATTAACCTTTAGGTGATGTCAACAATAATAGCCTATGATAACTTACATCCAATTGGATATATATATATATATATATATATATATATATATATATATATATATATATATATATATATATATATATATATCATGATGTTTCAAATATGAGGAGCTTGCCAAAGGATAAAATGAAAAGGGAAAGGTGAAGATCACCTTGACTCAAGCATAAAGTAAATGCATAAAGTAAAAGATAGGCCCTTCGCAAAGGGAAGCAGAGGTTGTCATGTGCGTTTAGGGTTGGATGCACAAAATCTTAATGCAAAAGAACGTCACTTTATATTGCCCCTTGTATGTGGACCTTTATTATGCAGTCCGTCGCTTTTATTGCTTCCACAACAAGATCGTACAAAGCTTATTTTCTCTGCACTAATAAGTCATACATATTTAGATAGAAATTTTTATTGCCTGCAACATGACAACTTACTTGAAGGATCTTACTCAATCCGTAGGTAGGTATGGTGGACTCTCATGGCAAAACTAGGTTTAAGGATATTTGGAAGCACAAGTAGTATCTCTACTTGGTGCAAGGAATTTGGCTAGCATGAGGGGTAAAAGCAAGCTCAACATGTTTGGAAGGTCAATAACAATATACTTTAACTGGGATGTGAGAAAACATAAGCCATTACATTGTCTTCCTTGTCCAACGTCAACTCTTTTAGCATGTCATACTTAATGAGTGCTCCCAATCATAAAAGATGTTCAAGATAATATATTTATATGTGAACCTCTCTTTCCTTGTCACTTCCTATTAATTGCAATGATGACCAAAACTACGTTTATCAACTCTCAACAACTTTTGTGCCTCATACTTTCTATGTGTGAAGTCATCGCTAGCCACAAGATCAATATGAACTCTTTTATTCTTTCTACTTTCTCAAGATCATAGAAACTTAGCAAAGCCCTTCACTCAGCACTAATCTTTATTATAGATAGCTCACGGACTCAAATACATAAAGAGATCACAAAGCAAAACTCAAACTACTTGAAATCAAAACTTCAATCTACTAAATCAAGATACTACTAAAAGGATCGAACTAAATCAAATGGTAAAGATAGGAGTGTGATGGTGATACGATACCGGGGCACCTCCCCCAAGCTTGGCAGTCACCAAGGGGAGTGCCCATAGCCATGTAATTATGTTCCTCGGAGGTGATGGAGGTGGTGATGATGATGGTGGATAATCGCACATCGAGCGTAAAAGATCATCCAACTTGCGGATAATGCCCTTGAGTCCGGTGATATGATCCTTCAACAAAATATTCTCCTGCGTGAGATAGTTGTTCTGTATGCGAGCTAACTCAATCATCTTGAAAGCTTCAATCTCTGTTGGAGTAAAGAGGTTAGGTAAAGGTTGAGGGAAGTCTTCTTCTTTCACCGCCAGGACTTGAACCTCCATGGCCTTCTTGTTCCCTTCATCCTTGTTGATCTCTTCTGGTTCTTCTCTTTTCAGCTCTATCTTCAATAGCCAAGCATCCTTGTCTTCATTGTTGGAGAAGGATGACGTCATGGTGCTCTAGATCTGAAACAGAAACAGCTCGAAACGAAAACAGAGGATATTTGCGTGATACGGTGGTCAAAACCTTCGGGAGTATATATAATGAATTTTTACCGACCAAAATACGTAACGTGCAAGAAAACGGAGTCCAGAAGGCACACGAGGTGTCCACGAGACAGGGGGGTGCGCCCAGTAAGGGTGGGCGCGCCCTCCACTCTCGTGGGGGCCTTGTGTCCCTCTCGGACTACTTCTTTCTTCCTAAAATTCTTAAATATTCCAAAACTGATAAAAATTGCCATTGGAGTTGTTTTGGAGTCGGTTTACTTACCATACCACATACCTATTCCTTTTCGGAGTCTGGAATCTTCTGGAAAGTGTCCCTTATGTATTCCTCCGGGGTTACGGTTTCAATAATATTAGTTTGAACATTAATGGGATTACCTGAAATATAATGTTTAATTCTTTGACCATTTACCATCCTCGGACTTGTGCCTTCGAAGTTATTGATTTTTATGGCACCAGAACGATAGACCTCCTCGATAACGTAAGGACCTTCCCATTTAGAGAGAAGTTTTCCTGCAAAAAATCTTAAACGAGAGTTGAATAATAACACATAACCTCCTACGTTAAACTCACGCTTTTGTATCCTTTTGTTATGCCAGCGTTTGACTTTTTGTTTCAATAGCTTGGCATTCTCATAGGCTTGGGTCCTTCATTCATCAAGTGAGCTAATATCAAACAACCTCTTCTCAGCAGCAAGTTTGAAGTCATAGTTGAGCTCTTTAATAGCCCAATATGCTTTATGTTCAAGTTCTAGAGGTAAATGACAAGCTTTTCCATAAACCATCTTATAAGGAGACATACCCATAGGATTTTTGTATGCAGTTCTATAGGTCCATAACGCATCATCAAGTTTTTTGGACCAATTCTTTCTAGATCTATTGATAGTCTTTTGCAAAATTAATTTGAGCTCTCTATTGCTCAACTCTACTTGACCACTAGACTGCGGATGATAAGGAGATGCGATTCTATGATTGACATCATACTTAGAAAGCATCTTACGGAAAGCACCATGAATAAAATGTGTACCACCATCAGTCATAAGATATCTAGGGACTCCAAACCTCGGAAAAATAACTTCTTTAGGCATTTTAATAGAAGTGTTATGATCAGCACTACTAGTTGTAATAGCTTCTACCCACTTAGTAACGTAATCAACAGCAACTAAAATATGTGTATAACCATTAGAGACAGGAAAAGGTCCCATATAATCAAAGCCCCAAACATCAAATGGTTCAATAACAAGAGAGTAATTCATAGGCATTTCTTGACATCTACTAATATTACCAATTCTTTGACATCATCACAAGATAAGACAAACTTACGAGCATCTTTGAAGAGAGTAGGCCAATAAAAACCAGATTGCAGTACCTTGTGTGCAGTTCTATCTCCAGCATGGTGTCCTCCATAGGATTCAGAGTGACACTTCTGTAGGATCTGTTCCTGTTCATGCTCAGGAACACAACGCCTAATAACACCATCTACTCATTCTTTATAAAGGTGTGGGTCATCCCAGAAGTAATGTCTTAAATCATGAAAGAACTTTTTCTTTTGCTGGTACGTGAAACTAGGACGTATAAATTTAGCAACAATGTAATTAGCATAATCAGCATACCAGGGAGCAGTACCAGAAGCATTAATGACCGCTAAGTGTTCATCTGGAAAGCTATCATCAATAGGCAGTGGGTCATCAAGAACATTCTCTAACCTAGATAAGTTGTCTGCAACAGGGTTCTCAGCTCCCTTTCTATCAATAATATGCAAATCAAATTCTTGGAGCAGGAGAACCCATCTAATGAGTCTAGGCTTAGCGTCTTTCTTTTCCATAAGATATTTAATAACAGCATGATCAGTGTGAATAGTAACTTTGGAATCAACAATATAAGGTCTACACTTATCACATGAAAACACAACTGCTAAGAATTCTTTTTTAGTAGTAGCATAATTTCTTTGGGCATTATCAAGAGTCTTTCTAGCATACTGGATAACATACAATTTCTTATCAACTCTTTGCCCTAGAACAACACCTACAACATAATCACTAGCATGACACATAATTTCAAAAGGTAAATTCCAATCAGGTGGCTAAACAATAGGTGCAGTGATCAAAGCTTTCTTAAGTATTTCAAATGCTTCTACACAATCATCATCAAAGACAAAAGGAATATCTTTTTGCAATAAATTAGTCAGAGGCCTAGAGATCTTAGAAAAGTCCTTAATGAACCTCCTATAAAAACCGACATGACCAAGGAAACTTCTTATACCTTTTATGTCCTTGGGACATGGCATATTTTCAATAGCATCAACTTTGGCTTTGTCAGTTTCAATACCTCTCTCGGAAATCTCATGCCCGAAGACAATGCCTTCATTAACCATAAAGTGACACTTTTCCCAATTCAGGACGAGACTAGTGTCTTCGCATCTCTGCAATACTTGATCAAGGTTGCTCAAAGAATCATCAAAAGAGGATCCATAAACGGAGAAGTCATCCATGAATACCTCACAAATCTTTTCACAAAAATTAGAGAATATAGCCATCATGCATCTTTGAAAGGTAGCAGGTGCATTACATAAACCAAAAGGCATACTTCTATAAGGAAAAGTACCGAAAGGGCAAGTAAAAGTAGTTTTTGATTGATCCCCCGCTAACACAGTTATTTGAGAGAAACCAGAATAACCATTTAGAAAGCAGAAATGTGTGTGTTTGGATAATCTCTCTAGCATTTGATCAATAAAAGGTAAAGGGTAATGACCTTTCTTAGTAGCTTTATTTAATTTACGGAAATCAATTTCCATCCTATAACCTATAATAATTCTTTGCAGGATCAATTCATCTTTATCATTAGGAACGACAGTAATACCTGCCTTTTTAGGAACACAATGGACAGGACTTACCCATTCACTATCAGCATGGGGATAAATTATACCTGCCTCAAGGAGCTTTAGTATCTCCTTTCTTACAACTTCTTTCATCTTGGGATTAAATCATCGTTGAGGATCTCTGACCGGTTTGGTACCTTCCTCTAATTTAATTTTTTGTTGGCATAAGGTGGGACTAATGCCCTTAAGATCATCCAGAGTGTATCCAATAGCAGCGCGGTGCTTCTTTAGAGTTTTCAGTAATCTTTCTTCTTCTTGCTCTGAAAGGTTAGCGCTAATAATAACAGGATATACTTTCTTTTCATCAAGATAAGCATACTTAAGATTATCAGCTAATGGTTTGAGTTCAAACACGGGATCGCCCTTGGGTGGAGGGGTATCCCCAAGAATTTCAACGGGAAGGTTATGTTTCAGCAAAGGTTCTAGTTTAAGGAATACTTCGTCTATTTCCCTTCTTTCCTCCATAAACATATCATTTTCATGGTCTAATATTGTTCTAACGGATTAGTAGGAGGCACGGCAATAGAAGCAAGACCAATAATCTCATCCTTACTAGGTGATTCTCTATCACGGGGTTGTCTACGAAATTTAGCAAAATTAAACTCATGTTTCATATCCCCCAAGCCAATTTCAACAATATCCTTTTCACAGTCAATCTTAGCTCTAACAGTATTCAAGAAGGGTCTACCAAAAATAATGGGACAAAAGTCATCTTGTGGGGAACAAAGAGAAGAAAATCAGCAGGATATTTAACCTTCCCACACAAGACTTCAACATCTCTAACAATCCCAAATGGCTTAATGGTATCCCTATTGGCAAGCTTAATAGTAACATCAATGTCTTCTAATTCAACGGGTGCAATTTCGTGCATAATTTCTTTATATAAATCATAGGGTATTGCACTAGCACTAGCACCCATATCACATAAGACATGATAACAAGGATATCCTATTTTAATAGAAATAACAGACATTCCTACGACAGGTCTATGTATCTTAGTATATGGCCTAGCAATTTTAGCAGTCTCACCATAGAAATAAATAACATGCCCATCTAAATCATCGTCCAGGAGAACTTTAACCATAGCAATACTAGGTTCAACTTTGATTTGCTCAGGAGGTGTAGAAGTCCTAGTATTACTCTTACGAACAACAGTTGATGTTTTAGCATGATCCTTTATCCTAACAGGGAAAGGAGGTTTCTCAACATAAGTAGTAGGAACAATAGGATCACTATAGGTGATAGTCTTTTCTTCAACTGTAATAGGTGCAACTACTTTCACTTCAATGGGAGGATTATATTTAAACCATTTCTCTTTAGGGAGATCAATGTGAGTAGCAAAAGATTCACCGAAAGAAGCTACTATCTTAGAGTCAAGTCCATATTTAGCGCTAAATCCACGAAAAGAATTGGTATCCATAAAAGATTTAACACAATCGAACATAGGGGTCATACCTGACTCCTTACGATCATCGGAACCCTAATCTTCAGAGTTGTGTTTAATTCTTTCCAATAAGTCCCACTTGAAATCAATAGTCTTCAGCATATAAGAACCAGCACAGGAAGTATCATTAAGAGAAAGCCGAACATAAATTTTTTGAATAATCATTTATCGGGAGAGCTCATGATTGGGGCATGAATATAACATTGAATTAAGCCTCCCCCAAGCTTGAGCGATGCTTTCTCCTTCGCAAGGCCAGAAATTATATATGTAATTGCGATCACGATGAACAAGATGCATAGGATAGAACTTCTGGTGAAATTCCAACTTCAATCGCTTATAATTCCAAGATCTCGTATCATCACATAGCCTATACCATGTAAATGCATCTCCCTTAAAAGATAAAGGGAAGACCTTCCTTTTGACAACATTATCGGGAATACCTGCAAGCTTAAATAATCCACAAACTTCATCCACGAAGATAAGGTGTAAATCGGGATGCAATGTTCCATCTTCTGTAAATGGATTAGCTAGCAGTTTCTCTATCATACCTGAAGGAATCTGAAAGTAAATATTTTCAAAAAGTTCAGTAGGTTGAGGAGCAACTCTTTGCTCTTCTGTTCGGGGTGAAGATACCCCGAACAAGCCCCTCAAAGGATTAGTTTCCATAGTGACAAGTAACAGAAAATTTCAGCACACTATATAAATGTTTCCTTACCAAGTTCCACTCACCAAAAGCGCTACACTCCCCGGCAACGGTGCCAGAAAAGAGTATTGATGACCCACAAGTGTAGGGGATCTGTCGTAGTCCTTTCAATAAGTAAGAGTGTTGAACCCAATGAGGAGCAGAAGGAAATGATAAGCGGTTTTCAGTAAGGTTTTCTCTGCAAGCACTGAAATTGTAGGTAATAGATAGTTTTGCGATAAGATAAATTGTAACAAGTAACAAACAATGAAAGTAAATAAAGTGCAGCAAGGTGTCCCAATCCTTTATGTAGCAAAGGATAAGCCTAGACAATTTCTTATAATGAGAAAGGAGCTCCCAAGGACACATGGGAATTATTGTCAAGCTAGTTTTCATCACGTTCATATGATTCACGTTCGGTACTTTGATAATTTGATATGTGGGTGGACCGGTGCTTGGGTACTGCCCTTACTTGGACAAGCATCCCACTTACGATTAACCCCTATTGCAAGCATCCACAACTAGAAAAGAAGTATTAAGGTAAACCTAACCACAACATTAAAAATATGGATCCAAATCAGCCCCTAACGAAGCAACGCATAAACTAGGGTTTAAGCTTCTGTCACTCTAGCAACCCATCATCTACTTATTACTTCCTTATGCCTTCCTCTAGGCCCAAATAATGGTGAAGTGTCATACAGTCGACGTTCACATAACATCACTAGAGGAAATACAACATACATCTCATCCAAATATCGAACGAATACCAAATTCACATGGCTACTAATAGCAAGACTTCACCCATGTCCTCAGGAACAAATGTAACTACTCACAAAGCATATTCATGTTCATAATCAGAGGAGTAATAATATGCATTAAGGATCTGAACATATGATCTTCCACCAAGTAAACCAATTAGAATCAACTACAAGGAGTAATAAACACTACTAGCAACCCACAGGTACCAATTTGTGGTTTGGATACAAGATTGGATACAAGAGATGAACTAGGGTTTTGAGAGGAGATGGTGCTGGTGAAGATGTTGATGGAGATTGACCCCCTCCCGATGAGAGGATCGTTGGTGATGACGATGGTGATGATTTCTCCCTCCCGGAGGGAAGTTTCCTCACAGAACAGCTCCGCCGGAGCTCTAGATTGGTTCCGCCAAGGTTCCGCCTCGTGGCGGCGGAGTTCCGTCCCGTAAGTTTTCCCACGATTTTTTCCAGGGTAAAAGCCCTCATATAGCAGAAGATGGACACCGGGGGGCCACCAGGGGGCCCAGGAGACAGGGGGCGCGCCCAGTATGGGTGGGCGCCCCCGCACCCTCCTAGCCAGGGTGTGGGCCCCTTGATGTATTTCTTCCACTCAATAATTCTTATTAATTACAAAAACATGTTTCGTGGAGTTTCAGGACTTTTGGAGCAGTGCAGAATATGTTTCCAATGTTTGCTCCTTTTCCAACCAGAATTCCAGCTGCCAGCATTCCCCCTCTTCATGGTAAACCTTGTAAAATAAGAGAGAATAGCCATAAGTATTGAGATAAAATGTGTAATAACAACCCATAATGCAATAAATATTGATATAAAAGCATGATGCAAAATGGACGTATCACATACCTATGACCAGAACATATACGGCTAGCATATGTATGAGTAAATGAGGGATGAACAAATCATACCCTCCGGTTGGCCAGGCCAATGAGGCCGCGGCAGCAGCAGCCTCAGCATCATCCGCGACCTTCTTATTGGTGGCGGCGTCGTCTACCATGGTGTCGATGCAGGGGAAGTAGTGGAAGCAGAGGCGGACGAAGATGCGAATAGATCGGGAGCAGTCGGATCGAGACTCTCCCGAAAAACCTTATTGCCATTCTCCCGGGCAGGATCTCGAATGGCAGGGTTTCGAAGGCAACTGCTCTCCCGACCAATCGTGCACGCGGTCATCGGGATGGGATCGCTGGAGGCAGCTCAGAGTGAGAACAGTAAATGACGGCTAGGGTTACGTGAGAGGGAGTGAGTGAACTGAACTACACTACTGCAGGATGCTGCTAATGCGACACTACGATCAGAGACCCTTTGACGAAACTGTGTGCGATGCATTAATCAAAATGGTGGTGTAAAAAAACTGTAAAAAAGGTGCAAAACGTTTGCGATGACGGATGCATCAAACACGGTTCAGATTTTAGTTTCGTGTGTGCTATAGGGCATACGGTTCAATGCAATTAACCATTTGCGATGATGAGCAACAAAAGAAAAGGGCAGCCAGATGAAGGTGTGTGCGATAAACAGCATATGTTTCACTAGGATGAACTATTTTTGATTAGGCAACACAAAAGAAAAGGTCTGCCAAATCATGGTGTGTGCGATATATGACATGCGGTTCACACGGATGAACAGTTTCTGTTGAGACAAGAGAACATAAACGGTTCAATATAACAAGATCTGTGTGATACGCGACAAACAGGTCTGTAATAAAAAAATTGTGCGAAGACCGATAATAACACACACGATTGTTGCTAATAAGACGTCTGTGTTGTGCGATGGGATTGCATACAGAACAACAACATATATATTACATGCATGATTAACCAAACTAAACATCCAATTACATAGGTGGCTACTACAACCATGGCATTTCACACACCAAAGTAAACTATTACATGCATAATTTCATAGGTGGCTACTACACACATGACACTTCCACACATCAATAAAGTAAACCATATATTATATGCATGATTAACTAGCATAAACGATCATCTGATCATTATCTACTTCTTGTGATGGTTCCTCCGCTTGTGGCTCAATCCGGGCTTGTCGATTTGGGTAACGAGGCACTTCCTCATGTCAACGATCCGCCTATGCATCTCGAAGCATGTGTACACGCTCTTGGCCGCGAACCTGAGGTGAGGTTCATCCAGTCGCCGCATCCAGGCCCTGTCCCAGGATAAGACACTTGTTCTCTGGGCATCCTGCTTCATCTTTTCGTAGTAGGGGTCGATGATGGCCAAGTTAATTAGTTCGACCAGGGAGTCCTTCTTCGTGCTGCCCCAGACCCTTTAGTGGTCACAGATTTCGACAAGGTTCTTGCAGGCCAAGCCCTTAACACTGAGGGCTTTTACATCATTGGTGGTTCCCAGCGTGGCGAACTTGTAGTCAGTGCTGTTGATAAACCTGTTGAAACCGTCGCAAGGCTCTCTGGCCATGTAGTAGTGGTAGATGAGGACATGATGGTGCACGCACAACTAGGTGCCGACAACCTTCTTATCTATGCTGGAACTACCATCGGTGTACTGGAGATCGATGCCGACCACCTTGTACTTGTCTCCAGCAAGCAACTGCTCAATGGTGTTGATATAGTCATCCACCACAGTCGGGTCGATGGTGTACACCACTGAGAGATCCGTCTCCCTTGCATGGGTCTCCACTTTATGCTCGCTGAACTCCATTGGAGTGCCGCTAGACATCCCCTATCTATGTGTCGTCGTGGGTGTGGTTGTTGTGTTGTGGGGCGCGATCGAAAGGTTGAAGAGACTAAGGCTATAATGACCGCGGGAATAAAGGGGAGGCTGGACGGTACTGTTGGGGAACGTAGCAGAAATACAAAATTTTCTATGCATCACCAATATCAATCTATGGAAATCCTAGCAACAAGAGAGAGAGGGAGTGCATCTTCATACTCTTGAAGATCGCTAAGCGGAAGCGTTACAAGAACGCGGATGAAGGAGTCGTACTCGTAGCGATTCAGATCGCGGTTGATTCCGATCTAAGCACCGAACAACGGCGCCTCCGCGTTCAACACACATACAGCCCGGGGACATCTCCTCCTTCTTGATCCAGCAAGGGGAGAGGAGAAGGTGAGGGAGAACTCCGACAACACGACGTCATGGTGGTGATGTAGCTCGTGGTTCTCCTGCAGGGCTTCGCCAACCACTACGGAGGAGGAGGAGGTGTTGGAGGAGGGAGAGGGCTGCGCCAGGGGAAGGGTGCGGCTTCCCTCTCTCTCCTTCACTATATATAGGGGGAAGGGAGGAGGGGGAGGCGCCCTAGGGTTCCCTAGGGGAGGGGCGGCGGCCACAGGGGAAACCCTAGATGGGTTTGGGCGCCCCCACCCCCTAGGAAACTTGCCCCCCAAGCCGGGAGGGGCGGATGCTTTAGGGGTGGTGCCCCCACCTCTCCTGGTTACGTGAGATGGGATGGGAGGGGCCCTCAGCCCCTTAGTGGGCTGATGTGCCCCCTCCCCTTGGCCCATAAGGCCCCCCAACGCTTCCCGGGGCCTCCGAAACCCCTTTCGGACACGCTGGTCATCACCTGGTACCCGTGGAACAATTTCGGACTTCACCGCCGGACCATTCCTGAGCTCCTCGTCATGTCCCGGATCTCATCCGGGACTCCGAACGACCTTCGGTAACCACATACTATTTCACATAACAACTCTAGCATCACCGAACCTTAAGTGTGTAGACCCTACGGGTTCGGGAACCATGCAGACATGACCAAGACGTTCTCCGGTCAATAACCAACAGTGGGATCTGGATACCCATGTTGGCTCCCACATGTTCCACGATGATCTCATCAGATGAACCATGATGTCAAGGATTCAAGCAATCCCGTATGCAATTCCCTTTGTCAATCGGTATGTTACTTACCCGAGATTCGATCGTCGGTATCCCAATACCTCGTTCAATCTCGTTACCACCAAGTCACTTTACTCGTTCCATAATGCATGATCCCATGACTAACTACTTAGTCACATTGAGCTCATTATGATGATGCATTACCGAGTGGGCCCAGAGATACCTCTTGGTCATACGGAGTGAAAAATCCCAGTCTCGATTCGTGCCAACCCAACAGACACTTTCGGAGATACCCGTAGTGCACCTTTATAGCCACCCAGTTACGTTGTGACGTTTGGCACACCCAAAGCATTCCTATGGTATCCGGGAGTTGCACAATCTCATGGTCTAAGGAAATGATACTTTACATTAGAAATGCTTTAGCAAACGAACTACACGATCTTGTGCTATGCTTAGGATTGGGTCTTGTCCATCACATCATTCTCCTAATGATGTGATCCTATTATCAATGACATCCAATGTCCATGGTCAGGAAACCATGACCATCTGTCGATCAACGAGCTAGTCAACTAGAGGCTCACTAGGGACATATTGTGGTCTATGTATTCACACATGCATTGCGGTTTCCGGTCAATACAATTATAGCATGAACAATAGACAATTATCCTGAACAAGGAAATACAATAATAACCATTTTATTATTTCCTCTAGGGCATATTTCCAACAGTCCCCCACTTGCACTAGAGTCAATAATCTAGTTCACATCACTATGTGATTGTAATGAATTCAACACCCATGGGGTTTGATCATATCTCGCTTGTGAGAGAGGTTATTCATCAGCAGGTCTGAACCTTTCAGATCCGTGTGTGTTTTACAAATCTCTATGTCATCCTGCAGCTACCACGCTCTATTTGGAGCTATTCCAAATAACTGTTCTACTATACGAATCCGGTTTACTACTTAGAATCATTCGGATTAGTGTCAAAGTTTGCATCGATGTAACCCTTTACGACAAACTCTTTTACCACCTCCATAATCGAGAAAATTTCTTAGTCCATTAGTTACTAAGGATAAGTCTGACAGATGTCCTCTGACTCATTCCTGGATCACTCTTGTACCCCATGACTGACTCATGGCAATGCACACTTCAGGTGCGGTACACAGCATAGCATACTGTAGAGCCTACGTCTAAAGCACAGGGGACGACCTTCGTCCTTTCTCTCTTTTCTGCCGTGGTCAGGTCCTGAGTCTTACTCAATACTCATAGCTTATAACATAGCCAAGAACTCCTTCTTTGCCGATCTATTTTGAACTCCTTCAAAATCTTGTCACAGTATGTATTCATTTGAAAGTATTATTAAGTGTTTTTGATCTATCCTTATAGATCTTGATGCTCAAGGTTCAAGTAGCTTAATCCAGGTTTTCCATTGAAAAACACCTTTCAATAACCCTATATGCTTTCCAGAAATTCTACATCATTTCATATCAACAATATGTCAACAACATATACTCATCAGGAATTCTATAGTGCTCCCACTCACTTCTTTGGAAATACAAGTTTCTCATACACTTTGTATAAACCCAAAATCTTTGATCATCTCATCAAAGCATATATTCCAACTCCGAGATGCTTACTCCAGTCCTTAGAAGGATTGCCGGAGCTTTGCATACCTGTTAGCATTTTTCAGGATTGACAAAAACTTCTGGTTGTATCACATGCAACCTTTCCTCAAGAAAATCGTCGAGGAAACAATGTTTTGATATCCTATCTGCAAGATTTCATAAATAATGCAGTAACTGCTAATACAATTCCAACAGACTCTTAGCATCGCTACGATTGAGAATGTCTCATTTTAGTCAACTCCTTGAACTTGTCAAAAAATATCTTAGTGACAAGTCGAGCTTTCTTAATTGTGACAATTACCATCATTGTCTGTCTTCCTTTTGAAATCCATCTGTACCCAACAGCCTTACGACCATCAAGTAGTTCTTCCAAAGTCCACACTTTGTTTTCATACATGGATCCTCTCTTGGATTTTATGGCCTCTAGCCATTTGTCGGAATCCGGGCCCACCATCGCTTCTCCATAGCTCGTAGGTTCCTTGTTGTCTAGCAACATGACGTCCAAGACAGGATTACGTACCACTCTGAAGCAATACACGTCCTTGTCGACCTACGAGGTTTGGTAGTGACTTGATCCGAAGTTTCATGATCACTATCATCAACTTCCACTTCAATTGGTGTAGGCGCCACATGAACAACTTCCTGTGCCCTACTACACACTGGTTGAAGTGATGGTTCAATAACCTTATCAAGTCTCCACCATCCTCCCACTCAATTCTTTCGAGAGAAACTATTCCTCGAGAAAGGACCTGTTTCTAGAAACAATCACTTTTGCTTCAGGATCTGAATTAGGAGGTATACCCAACTGTTTTGGGTGTCCTATGAAGATGTATTTATCCGCTTTGGGTTCGAGCTTATCAGGATGAAACTTTTTCACATAAGCGTCGCAGCCCCAGACTTTCAAGAAACGACAGCTTAGGTTTCTCTAAACCATAGTTCATACGGTGTCATCTCAACGGAATTACGTGGTGCCCTATTTAAAGTGAATGCGGTTGTCTCTAATGCCTAACCCATGAACGATAGTGGTAATTCGATAAGAGACATCATGGTATGCCCCATATCCAATAGGGTGCATCTATGATGTTCGGACACACCATCACACTATGGTGTTCCAGGTGGTGTTAGTTGTGAAACAATTTCCACAATGTCTTAATTGTGTACCAAACTCGCAACTCAGATATTCATCTCTATGATCATATCATAGACATTTTATCCTCTTGTCACGAAGATCTTCAACTTCACTCTGAAATTACTTGAACCTTTCAATAATTCAGACTTGTGTTTCATCAAGTAAATATACTCAGCATCTACTCAAATCATTTGTGAAGTAAGAACATAACGATATCCACTGCGTGCCTCAGCACTCATTGGACTGCACACATCAAAATGTATTACTTCCAACAAGTTGCTTTCTTGTTCCATCTTACTGAAAACGAGGCTTCTCAGTCATCTTGCCCATGTGGTATGATTTGCATGTCTCAAGTGATTCAAAATCAAGTGAGTCCAAGCG
This sequence comes from Triticum dicoccoides, assembly GCF_002162155.2. NCBI lineage: Eukaryota > Viridiplantae > Streptophyta > Magnoliopsida > Poales > Poaceae > Triticum > Triticum dicoccoides. The sequence continues at coordinate 406,224,599 of NC_041389.1, read as the reverse complement.
ATCCATCTGCATGGAGTTTCTTCATGCATACATACCAATAGACATGGTTCGCATGTCTCAGACTTTTCAAAAACTGAGTGAGTCCAAAGATCCATCAACATGGAGCTTCTTCATGCATTTTATACCAATATGACTTACATGGCAGTGCCACAAGTAGGTGGTACTATCATTACTATCTTATATCTTTTGGCATGAACATGTGTATCACTACGATCGAGATTCAATAAATCATTCATTTTAGGTGCAAGACCATTGAAGGTATTATTCAAATAAACAGAGTAAACATTATTCTCCTTAAATGAATAACCGTATTGCGATAGACATAATCCAATCATGTCTATGCTCAACCCAGACACCAAATAACAATTATTTAGGTTTAACACCAATCTCGATGGTAGAGGGAGCATGCGATGCTTGATCACATCAAGCTTGGAAACACTTCCAACACATATCGTCATCTCACCTTTAGCTAGTCTCCATTTATTACGTAGCCTTTTATTTCGAGTTACTAACACTTAGCAACTGAACCGGTATCTATTACCATGGTGCTACTAGGAGTACTAGTAAAGTACACATCAATATAATGTATATCCAATATACTTCTGACGACCTTGCCAGCCTTCTCATCTACCAAGTATCTAGGGTAGTTCTGCTTCAGTGACTGTTCCCCTCATTACAGAAGCACTTAGTCTCGGGTTTGGGTTCAACCTTGGGTTTCTTCACTGGAGCAACAACTGATTTGCCATATCATGAAGTATCCCTTCTTGCCCTTGCCCTTCTTGAAACTAGTGGTTTCACTAACCATCAACAATTGATGCTCCTTCTTGATTTCCTCTTTCGCGGTGTTAAACATCGCGAATATTTCAAGGATCATCATATCTATCCATGATATGTTATACTCCCTCTGTTCCTAAATATAGGGCGTATAGTTTTTGGCGCGGAAATTAAAGAACACACATGGAGGGAAAATTTCACAAGTTTTGGGCTAGATTACACTTGACTAATTTGCATGAGAAAATAGAGGAGCTTGCCTAGTATAAGGAAATGTAATAAAATCCCCAAAAAAGTTATCAAAACGAGTGGTGCAACACAATACACCTTATATTTTGGACTTTTTCTCAAAACTCTATACACCTTATATCAAGGAACGGAGGGAGTAGTTCATAACGAAGCTCTAGTACCTTGGTGGCAATGACTTTGGAGAAACATCACTATCTCATCTGGAAGATTAACTCCCACTCGATTCAAGTGATTGTTGTACCCAGACAATCTAAGTACAAGCTCAACGATTGAGCTTTTCTCCCTTAGTTTGTAGGCTAAGAAACTCGTCGGAGGTCTCATACCTCTTGACGTGGGCACTAGCCTGAAATCCCAATTTCAGCCCTTAGAACATCCCATATGTTCCGCGAAAATTCAAAAACGTCTTTGGCTCCACAATTCTAAACCGTTTAACATTACTGAACTATCATGTAGTCATCAAAATGTGTATGTCAGATGTTCGCAACATCCACAAAAGACATTCGAGGTTCAGCACACCGAGCGGTGCATTAAGGACATAAGCCTTCTGCGCAGCAATGAGGACAATCCTCAGTTTACGGACCCAGTCCGCATAATTGCTACTATCAACTTTTAACTAAATTTTCTCTAGGAACATATCTAAAACAGTAGAACTAAAACACGAGCTACGACATAATTTGCAGAGACCTTTTAAATATGTTCATGATAATTAAGTTCATCTAATCAAATTATTTAATGAACTCCCACTCAGATAGAAATCCCTCTAGTCATCTAAGTGATACATGATCCGAGTCAACTAGGCCGTGTCCGATCATCACGTGAGACGGACTAGTCATCATCGGTGAACATCTTCATGTTGATCGTATCTACTATATGACTCATGTTCGACCTTTCAGTCTCTTGTCTTCCGAAGCCATGTCTATACATGCTAGGCTCGTCAAGTCAACCTAAGTGTTTCGCGTGTGTAAATCTAGCTTACACCCGTTGTATGCGAACGTTAGAATCTATCACACCCGATCATCACGTGGTGCTTCGAAACAACGAAATTTCACAATGGTGCACAGTTAGGGGGAACACTTTCTTGAAATTTTAATGAGGGATCATCTTATTTATGCTACCATTGTTCTAAGAAAATAAGATGTAACCATGACAAACATCACATGCAAATCATAAAGTGACATGGTATGGCCATCATCATTTTGCGCCTTTGATCTCCATCTTTGAAGCGCGGCATGATCACCTTCATCACCGGCATGACTCCATGATCTCCATCATCATGATCTCCATCATTGTGTCTCCATGTAGTTGTCTCGCCAACTATTACTTCTACTACTACGGCCAACGGTTAGCAATAAAGTAAAGTAATTACATGGCGTTGTATAATGACATGCAGGTCATCCAATAAATTAAGACAACTCCTATGGCTCATGCCGGTTGTCATACTCATGGACATGCAAGTCGTGATTCCTATTACAAGAACATGATCAATCTCATACATCACATATATTTCATTCATCACATCCTTCTTGGCCATATCACATCACACGGCATATGCTGCAAAAACAAGTTAGACGTCCTCTAATTGTTGTTGCAAGTTTTTACGTGGCTGCTATAGGTTTCTAGCAAGAACGTTTCTTACCTACGCCAAAACCACAACGTGATATGCCAATTGCTATTTACCCTTCATAAGGACCATTTTCATCGAATCTGATCCGACTAAAGAGGGATATAATGGCACCCGATAGCCACCTTATGCAACAAGTGCATGTCAGTCGATGGAACCTGTCTCACGTAAGTGTACGTGTAAGGTCCGTCCGGGCCGCTTCATCCCACAATACCGTCGAAACAAGATAGGACTAGTAATGGTAAGCATATTGAACAAAATCAACGCCCAAAACAACTTGTGTTCTACTCGTGCATAGAATCTACGCAATAGACCTAGCTCATGATGCCACTGTTGGGGAACGTAGCAGAAATTCAAAATTTTCTACGCATCACCAAGATCAATCTATGGAAATTCTAGCAACAAGAGAGAGAGGGAGTGCATCTTCATACCCTTGAAGATCGCTAAGCGGAAGCGTTACAAGAACGCGGATGAAGGAGTCATACTCGTAGCGATTCAGATCGCGGTTGATTCCGATCTAAGCACCGAACAACGGCGCCTCCGCATTCAACACACATACAGCCCGGGGACGTCTCCTCCTTCTTGATCCAGCAAGGGGAGAGGAGAAGTTGAGGGAGAACTCTGACAACACGACGGCATGGTGGTGATGTAGCTCGTGGTTCTCCGGCAGGGCTTCGCCAAGCACTACGGAGGAGGAGGAGGTGTTGGAGGAGGGAGAGGGCTGCGCCAGGGGAAGGGTGCGGCTGCCCTCTCTCTCCTTCACTATATATAGGGGTAAGGGAGGAGGGGGAGGCACCCTAGGGTTCCCTAGGAGAGAGGCGGCGGCCACAGGGGAAACCCTAGATGGGTTTGCGCGCCCCCACCCCTAGGAAACTTGCCCCCCAAGCCGGGAGGGGCGGATGCCCTAGGGGTGGCGCCCCCACCTCTCCTGGTTACGTAATATGGGGTGGGAGGGGCGCTTAGCCCATTAGTGGGCTGATGTGCCCCCTCCCCTTGGCCCATAAGGCCCCCGGACGCTTGCCGGGGCCTCCGAAACCCCTTTCGGACATGTTGGTCATCACCTGGTACCCTCGGAACAATTCCGGACTCCAATACCCTTCGTCCAATATATCGATCTTCACCGCCGGGCCATTTCGGAGCTCCTCGTCATGTCCGAGATCTCATACGGGACTCCGAACAACCTTCGGTAACCACATACTATTTCCCATAACAACTCTAGCATCACCGAACCTTAAGTGTGTAGACCCTACGGGTTCGGGAACCATGCAGACATAACCGAGACGTTCTCCGGTCAATAACCAATAGCGGGATCTGGATACCCATGTTGGTTCCCACATGTTCCACGATTATCTCATCGGATGAACCACGTTGTCAAGGATTCAAGCAATCCCGTATGCAATTCCCTTTGTCAATCGGTATGTTACTTGCCCGAGATTCGATCGTTGGTATCCGAATACCCCGTTCAATCTCGTTACCGGCAAGTCACTCTACTTGTTCCATAATGCATGATCCCGTGACTACCTACTTAGTCACATTGAGCTCATTATGATGATGCATTACCGAGTGGGCCCAAAGATACCTCTCCGTCATACGGAGTGACAAATCCCAGTCTCGATGCGTGCCAACCCAACAGACACTTTCGGAGATACCCGTAGTGCACCTTTATAGCCACCCAGTTACGTTGTGACGTTTGGCACACCCAAAGCATTCCTACGGTATCCGGGAGTTGCACAATCTCATGGTCTAAGGAAATGATACTTGACATTGGAAAAGCTTTAGCAAACGAACTACACGATCTTGTGCTATGCTTAGGATTGGTCTTGTCCATCACATCATTCTCGTAATGATGTCATCCCATTAGCAATGACATCTAATGTCCATGGTCAGGTAACCATGACCATCTATTGATCAACGAGCTAGTCAACTAGAGGCTCACTAGGGACATGTTGTGGTCTATGTATTCACACATGTACCGCTGTTTCCGGTCAATACAATTATAGCATGTACAATAGACAATTATCATGAACAAGGAAATACAATAATAACCATTTTATTATTGCCTCTAGGGCATATTTCCAACAGGCATGTCCCGGTGGTAGTTCTAATTCGCAGTGCGTAACTCCATCATGCCGCACATAACTGCATCGCGTGTCAACGCGCACGGCGCAACCACAAGCATATGGGCCCCCTGACGTGATCGTGTGCAGGCCCATCTGCTGGCAGAGAGCGCGCGGAGGGACACGAGCAGAGCACTCCGCAGTCATCTCAACGGCGAGCAACCATATATATGCATATAGAAGTTGAACACGCAAGGAAAAGCTATCCACAACCCGAGCACGCCGCGGCGCCTAACGGTTGAACTATTTGTATAGATCAAGCACGACTACTTAATCTATGAATGAAATATATGCTTAATTACTGAATTTTAGTTGCAAAAATATAGTGCTAGTGATTTTTAGCTGCATATTTTGACAAATTACCATTGGAACTGCTGGATGTCCTCTCTGTATGTGTCGTCGTGGGTGTGCTTATTGTGTCGTGCGCCGGCCCCAAACACTAGCAGCACAACTTATAAATTGACAGGATGGAGTACTAGTTACAGTGATGCCTATAATTAAGCAAAGGGATCACACATGTATGTATTGACTGGAACGAGAATGCAATAGCACAATAAGAATTAAGGAGGCAAGAATAAAGATGCATCCATCAACGTACGACCTCCTCCTCCTCAAGTCAGTGCGCCGGGCCACCGACCGGCAGCTAAGGATTGGCGGCTTTTGTGGCGAGGTCAAGGTGCTTCTCAGCAAAGGCATCCAAGGCTTCCAGCCGGTTGAAGAAGGCCAACATCGTAGCATCCTCACTGGCCTTGTAGATACCTATGTACACGATTTTCTCGTACACGTGGATGTGTAGGTCGACGAATTCTTGCAGGGTGAGGCGCCTCGCGGCGAGCGCGACCTCTAGGTGGACATTCTTCGTGGCATCGGCGGGCAGTCGCAGGGCTACCAATGCTTGAAAGAGATTCTGACCATGGAGGATGATTAGGGTGGCAGGCAATGACGAGCCCGGGCGCGCGGGCTGGAGGAGTACGGCAATGTCGGCCGCGAGCTTCTTGACGACGACGAACTTGTTGGTGGTGGCAACGATCATCTGGTCCAACTAAGAGTCGTACCTGGTGTCGATGGCAGCCATCCATCAGCCGCTCGCCAACACTGTTTGGAGATGATCCTCGATGCCATGCCGCAGGCCGGCATTGTTGACCGTCTGGCACAGCTGCTGGCCGCTTGCGCGCATCGCCTCCATGGGTCTGGAGTGAGCACTTTTGCGCTTAGTGTAAGTGCTTAGGCAAATGCTTAGGTGCGTATGATGTGGTAGATGCATTGGAATGGAGGGGCACCTTTATATGAGTGCAAACTGCATTGCATTCACATAGTGCTGCCTCTTTTCCCAGTCCTCCTCCCATTACTTCCCTCATGCATTCATGATGCTAATTGAAGGAGGATGCATCATTGGCCGTTCAACATTTTGGGAACCTCTACCCTCTCCCTCATCTGCATTAAAGCCATATCGGGAACTACACCACCCGTTGCACGCCCGACTGAATGTGCCTCCTCGCCTCCATCTATGCTTAATTACTGAATTTTAGTTGCAAAAATTAGATACTGCTAGTGATTTTTAGCTTCATATTTTGACAAATCACAGTGTTACAAGGTTGACAAATGGCAATGTTACTAGATCAACAAATGTCAATCTTTCCAGTTTGACAAATGGCAACATACCCAATATGACAGATGCAAATCTTACCAAATTGTTTGTAAAATGGTTGCACACGGGTCATCCAAAACAACCGTTTGCGTTGAAGAGATGCACAAATCCTGCTCTCACTTTGCATATGGGTGTCATTTCTAAAACATTTGCGATCAAGAGCCATTAAAACCTATAGCCATTAAAACCAAGACACGTGGCGCCATGTGAATGGTTGAAATTTGAATTATACACATAAATGCATTGAAAAACTCAATTAATGCATAAAAATGTCCAAACGAACCCCGAAAAATCCCAAAAATTGACATAACACTCTTGTTGTTCTATGTTGACACGAGAAAAGTTTTCAAAGCAATAAGAGGCAATGTATATCATTTTGTCCCCGAAGGTCGGACGTTCCCTACTGAATCCATCAAGCTTGTTGTGGGAAGCTCTGGTTTGTGAGAAGCATATCCCCAAACCTGCCCCAAATGGGACAAAAAATTTACCACGACATGTTGATGCCGCTCCATGATAGCATGCATGCCAAGTTTCATGAATTTGAGATGAGCTTTGGATTTATACTAGAATTTAAAAACCAGGTATCTCAATGTTTACGGCCGAGTGACGGTGGCAGGATGTTTGACGACATTCATTCTCATTTCTTGCATGGGACCTAATTAAGCATGCAACCAAGGACACAAATTTGAATTTTCAACCAATTTTTATGCATTAGAGCATATGTGTGCATCTACAGTTCAAATTTGAATTATGCACATGAATGCATAGAAAACTCAGTTAATGTATAAAAATGTCCAAGCGAACCCCCAAAAATCCCAAAAATGTACACAACACCCCTGTTGTTCTATGTTGACACTAGGAAAAATTGAAATCGAGAAGAGGCAATGCATATAGTTTCGTCCAGAAAGGTGAAACGTTCCCTAACGAAACCATCGGGCTTGTTGTGAGAAGCTCTGGTTTCTGAGAAGCATATCCCCAAACCTTCCCCAAATGGGACAAAAATTTTACCATGGCACATTGATGCCGCTCCATGACAACATGCCAAGTTTCATGAATTTTAGACGAGCTTTGGATTTACTAGAATTTAAAAACCAGGTATATATATCTCAATGTTTGCGGCCTAGTGACGGTGGCAGGGTGTTTGACATTCATTCTCTTTTCTTGAATGAGACCTAATTAAGCATGCAACCAAGGACATGGATTTGAATTTTCAACCAATTTATATGCATTAGAGCATATGTGTGCATGTAGTTCAAATTTGAATTATGCACATGAATGCATAGAAAACTCAGTTAATGTGTAAAAATTTCCAAGTGAACCCCCAAAAATCCCAAAAACTGAGACAACACCCCTATTGTTCTATGCTGACACTAGGAAAAAATTGAAATTGTGAAGAGGCAATGCATCTCGTTTCATGCAGAAAGCTGAAACGCTTCCTACCGAAACCATCGGGCTTGTTGTGAGAAGCTCTGGTTTGTGAGAAGCATATCCCCAAACCTGTCCCAAATGAGACAAAACATTTACCACTACATGTTGATGCCGCTCCATGAAAGCATGCCAAGTTTCATGAATTTTAGACGAGCTTTGGATTTACTAGAATTTAAAAACCAGGTATATATCTCAATGTTTGCGGCCGAGTGACGGTGGCAGGGTGTTTGACATTCATTTTCATTTATTGCACATGACCTAATTAAGCATGCAACCAAGGACACATATTTGAATTTTCAACCAATTTATATGCATTAGAGCATATGTGTGCATGTAGTTCAAATTTGAATTATGCACATGAATGCATAAAAAAACTCAGTTAATGTATAATAATGTCCAAGTGAACCCCCAAAAATCCCAAAAATTGACACAACACCTCTATTGATCTATGTTGACACTAGGAAAAAAATTGAAATCGAGAAGAGGCAATGCACATCATTTCGTCCAGAAAGGTGAAACATTCCCTACCGAAACCATCGGGCTTGTTGTGAGAAGCTTTGGTATGTGAGAAGCATATCCCCACACCTGCCCCAAATGGGACAAAAATTTACCACAACATGTTGATGTTGCTCCATGACAACATGCCAAGTTTCATGAATTTCGGACGAGCTTTGGATTTACTGGAATTTAAAAACCAGGTATATATCTCAATGTTTGTGGCTGAGTGACGGTGGCAGGGTGTTTGACATTCATTCTCATTTCTTGCATGGGACCTAATTAAGCATGCTACCAAGGACACAGATTTGAATTTTCAACTAATTTATATGCACTAGAGCATGTGCATGTAGTTCAAATTTGAATTATTCACATCAATGCATAGAAAACTCAACTATATGTATAAAAATGTCCAAGCTTACCCCGAAAAATCCCAAAAATTGACACAACACCCCTGTTGTTCTATGTGGACACTAGGAATGTTTTTTTGAAATTGAGAAGATGCAACGAGTATCATTTCGTCCAGAAAGGTGGAGCGTTCGCTACCGAAACCATCATGCTTGCTGTGAGAGAAGCTCTGGTTTGCGAGAAGCTTATACCATAACCTGGCCCAAATGGGACAACATGTTTTTACCCCAACATCTTGATGTCGTTCCATGATAGCATGCCAAGGTTCATGAATTTTAGATGAGTTTTGTATTTACTAGAATTACAAAAGCAAGCACCTCAACATTTTCCGGAGAGCCACGGTGCCGTGGTGTTTGAAATTCATCCGCATTTCTTGAATGGGACGTAAGCATCAATCCATGGACACATATATAATTTTACAACCCATTTTGGTGCACCGGAGCATGTGCATGTGGTGTAATTTTGAATTGTGCACCTGAAATTCCTAGAAAACCAAGTTACCGTATAAAAATGTCCAAATGAACCCTGAATAATTCCAAAAAATTTGACGACACACCTATAGTTGCATGTTCACTACAAATAGAAGTTCTATCAATTCAAACACCATCCTTTCTAGTTGTGACCCCATTATGTAATTCAAATCAAGATGAAAAATCAAGTAGATCCCACATAGTTTATTAGCACCAACCGTCTGAGATGCAGTACAAAATATCCTGGAGAACTGTCGGTGTATAGTATGCCTATGGCTTACTCGAGAAGGTTCGCCGGCTATAGTCCACAGCCCGCACTGAATAAGGGACCATGTCTGATGCCACTTTGTGCGCCAGTTTTTCGCTGAAGCGATTCGAAATTTTTGGCTTCCGCAGAAATATCTACCTCCCCCCTTACCAAAAGCCACATTTCCCCTATTTACGCCTTCCTTCCCAATTTTAAATCTTCACTCTTTGCTTGTAGTGCCGCCTCCTCGCCAGCGACCCTCCTTCACGCTGCTCGGCCTCGCCTATCCAGGCAGGTAATCCACACCCGAACCCCCTCCTCCTCCTCCTTCCACATCCCACATGCCCCGAGCGTCGGCGCGAGTGCGACACCTTCCACCCAAATCACCGACCCCTCCACCAAATAAGCACCGTCCTAAGCCATGGTGCACGCAGTATAGCCAGGATCTCAAGGAGCATTTGGCAGCGGAGAAGCAAATCGCGGCCGCACGCGCGTATGAGGTCGCGATGGCTGCCATTCGTGCCGACCCCTAGATCTTGGAGGAGCACCTCGCCGTCGAGGCCACCATCGATGCCTCACGCACCGATGCTCCAGCGTGGTTGGTTTCTTTAAACGATAGTTCGTGGTGTTTTCTCGTTGCTTACCTCATCTCGAGAGCCAGCAGGTTGGTGCCCGGAGTGGCTCAGGCAACTCACCACTACGATGAGGGCAACCACGATGCGGAGGCCTCGCCCTCTTCCATGTCCAAGGAGCCAATCATCATCGATATCTCCGACAATGAGTAGCTTGTCATATTAGCTCACTATAAGGACCCATGTTCAGTTTGCTAGCTACTTCCTTTCCTTAACAAATTTTAGTGAATTGTGCTATCTACTTTTACCACGGTATCTTCTGTTGTATATGTTCTATATGTCGTGCAATGTGGTGTTCAGTTAACTGTTTTGTTCAATTCTGCAAATGTGATGTTCAATTCTTTAGGGTGCAATTTTCCAAGTTGTCAAGCATGCTTGGTTTGGTTAACTGTCTGAGCTTCTATTAGGAGTATGTTATATTGTGCAATTTGGTGCTCAGTCAATGTTCAGTTCATTTGTTGTGGTGTTTAGTTAACTGTTTGGTTCAATTCTACAATGTAATGTTCAATTGTTGTGTGTCCATTCTGTTATTGTATACCATGTGAGAAATAAATCGAATTTGGCTGTACTAAATACATGAGAAACAAAAACAATTGCTATACTTACAAGTTGTTAAGCGTGCTTGGTTTGGTTAACTATCCGATCTTCTATTAGGAGTATGTTATATTTGTGCAATGTGGTGCTCTGTTAACGGTTGGTTCATTTGTTGTGGTGTTCAGTTAACTGCTTGGTTTAATTCTGCAATGCGATGTTCAATTATTGTGGCTGCATTCTGTTATTGTATACCATGTGAGAAATAAATCGAATTTGGCTGTACTAAATACATGAGAAACAAATACAATTGCTATATTTCGAAGTTGTTAAGCATGCTTGGTTTGGTTAACTGTGTGATCTTCTATTAGGAGTATGTTATATTTGTGCAATGTGGTTCTCAGTTAACGGTTGGTTCATTTGTTGTGGTGTTTAGTTAACTACTTGGTTCAGTTCTGCAATGCGATGTTCAATTGTTGTGGCTGCATTCTGTTATTGTATACTATTATACCTTGTCTTTTTTATTCCATTGCCCCATTTCCAATATAGATAAGATATTTATGCACATCCTTGTTTTCAGGCCTTTCCAAAACAGTTCATTGATGATTACCTCTCAAACCACTTGTATGGACATGAGGCGAGGAAGTTTTTCATACAACACCCACGGTTCAATATTGAAGTGTTCCTGAAGAGGACGAAGGATGGACGGTCAATCATCCACAGGCACTGGCCTAAAGTTGCAAAGAACTTCAACATCAATGAATGCTCAATATTCACCTTCTGCTTCAGCAATTTTCCCGATGAGATGCATCTGTCTATGTACCGTCTATGATGCTAATTTCGAAAGGTTCTAGATGTTGCACGTGAAACATGGTGCTGGTGCAGTTGTGTAATGGGGTAGCTGAGTGCTGAAGCTATATCATGTTGTACTATGATGTATTTCAATTTTGAAATCATGCTTCCTTAATATGGGAATTATATATATTATGTGTTTAATATGAATGTCAATTAGATTAATAAATGGATTATTAATAACAGGGAAATTAGCCTGCTAATTGGTTTTTTCTATTGCAAAAGGTTATTGAGAAAATAACGTAGGCGATGACCTAAGGCAACGCGCACAGTTTCTTCTACGCACTTTGTGTGATGCATTCAATAATGCAAACGATAAAATTATTAATATTGTGTGCGATGGGAAGGCCATCACTAACGATTTAACGGGGAAAATTGTGTGTGATGTACCTACCAACGGAAACGTTTTCCTTGCAGCGACTGTGTGGGATGTATGTACGAACGGAAACGTTTTGTGGGGAGTGACCGTGTGGGATGAACTTACGACCGGAAATGATTTCGCCTGTATAATTGTATTTTTAGCACTACTGTACGTATAACCGTATTTGCTCGCTCGCCAGTCGCACACGACCTCATTTTGCCGAGCGTGTGTGATAGGAGGGCATATCCCTGACGGTTTCTAGGTCGTGTGCGAAGGACAGCCTAATCGCCCACACTCACTAGGCGACGGTTCCGTATGCCGTTGCGGAAAGGGGTTTAAAACCGTTTGTATAGCATCGACGCGTACTAGTGCCAGGTCACTCCACAGGCCAGAGCCTTCTTGTATAGGCTGCCGGGTAGGAAGTCGTGGGACCAAGTCGACGCACTCCCGGGACGGGAGTTTTCATTCCCGACAAGGGTCGCACACCCATGAACGGAATTGACGAATCCCGGGAACGCAACCAGCCCACGGTCCAACGTCTCGGACAGTGGCGAATCTGTTAGCGACTCGCTAATTAATTTGGATTAATTAATTCATTCCTGATCGGCAAAAATAAGCTCTGGCTCATTCCCGCGGCATGCTCGCGTCGTGACGAGGCATGGTGAGGCGGGCGGCGGTGGAGGAGGAGCACGCGTGTACCACTCCTCTTCCCAAGCTCCCAATGACAAGTGGTAGAGCAACCCTTATAAAGGGGTCTCAACTCTCCTCAACTAGCAAGGTGGTACTAAACTTCCCACCACCCGCCATATCCTACATGTGCCTAAAGATTAACTAGGAATCATTGTTCATATGGGCCTAAAGCCCATCTATGATTCAACAGAAGGTTCTAGGGTCGTGTGAGTTTGTTTGTAATCCAATTTGGCAGGTTGTTTAGATAGATCTCAATGTTAGTATAGTTTCTAGGGTAGGGATTAATCTGTATAGCGGAAACCATGTCCCATATACCCTGTTGCCTGTATAAACATGCAACACGTCTCTGCTAACTCATTCATTTCACGCCGTCTTTTTGTGGTATGCAGAGCTAATTCCTCTCTCACATCCTTTTGGCTATGGCTTGCTTCAGCTCTTCTGTCGCGACACCACACTCATCTGCACCGCTGAGAAGATTCACCGTGGGAACTTCCTAGTGTGCATGCAGGCCATAGCGATCTAGTTCTCTGCCCACCTTGACCCTGAGAGACATGGTCCTGCACCCAAACTCGCCGACGAGGACAACAAGCCCACCGATGTGCCGAACCCGACACATGAGGTCTGGCAGGCTCATGACTCAAAGAAACGACACTCATAAAATAAACTCTTAACGCCGTTCAAGTAAAGCTAATATATTTCAACATTTCTATAAACTAATGGAGATGATTCTATTTAGGTGTGTATGTTTTATCAATTACCCCCATCCTCATGTTGACACCGTTCTTTGTTAACCTGCCATCAAGCTAATGATATTGTGACAATGTTGAAACGAGCCAATGTTTTGCTAACTTTTTGCCTCCATAACATAATTTCAGTTTTAAGTAATGCTACCATCTTTCTATCATTTCTGATGAAGGTAATGAAGACTTCACCCCGTTGCTACTTGTGCAAATGAAGATCGTGTTTTAATTAAAGTAAACAAGAGTGATGTTAATCATACATTTTAGAGGAAATAGTATGGCTGTTGTGCTTTTTCAATGTCAGATGTTCTTACTTCTTGCGCCCAAACCATCACTAGCGGGACTGCCTACTCCCGCCTCCCTTGGTTGGCTATGCTGCCAGGCATGCCTCATCGCCCCACCCTACTCCCACCGCTGGCCAAATAATTCCTCTACTCACCCACAGCTTCTATTATTCTCCGGTGATGGCAACCTCACACCGCAGCCGAACTAGTCAACCCTTGTACATGCCTTCGTGTGGGCATCCGTTGCCACATCCTCCCCAACTCCGGGTCATTCCCTTCCTAGGCCTCGCTGTCATCCTCCACTTTGGTGCTCTCAATGCGGCGTGCTCAATGTGGCCATGAACGGCAACCATCGGAAGGAAACATCACATGGTGAGGCTGACAGCTGGGACCCACCAGCTACATCTTCGCACGCAAGGAAGGGCCTCATTGTTACGCAGAAAAAATGATTCCCACCTGACAGCTGGGACACACCAGCTACATCTTCCCACAGAAGGAAGTGCATCCTTCTTATATGAAAAAATGCCCGCCTGACAGCTGGGACTCACCAGCTACATCTTCGCATGCAAGAAAATACCTCCTTATTACGCACAAAAAATGATTCCTACCCTAGACAGTGGGACCCACCAGCTATATATTCACATGCAAGGAAGTGCCTCCATATTCACCCTGATAGTTGGGACCCACCAGGTTGAAGCATACGTAGTGTATTTGTCTAGTCGCAAACGTGTATGTACATATTGGTCGATTGGTCTCTCTACAATGATAACTGAGGCCAAGTAAGGAGTGACATGTGTCGTAGTAGAGCCCCCAACGTAGCATGTCACAGAGTCCCATCTAAATCATGTCACATTCGTACAACCACACTGTAAAAAATATGGGCACGTAGATACATACTGGCGGGGTCTCGAATGCATAGAACAACGACGTCCTGTTCCTGGGTAGCCAATTGGCTGGGTTTGAACGGAGGAAACAACTTTGTGGTCACCGGGAGCGAAGCGACTAGGTCAGAATGTGTCCTGTTCATCGAGAGCCAAACAACTTGGACGAGACAGCCAAAACGGGATCCTGTTCATCGACCCCTCACTGCCTGGGGGTCTGGCGTATCGTAAAATGGAGGAAATGGACTTCTGTTCAACTTCCTATGATTGAAATGAGGTCTTGTTCATTGGTAGGGGTTTGACGTACCGCAAAACAAAGGAAACGACCTTCTCGTCAACTGCCTACGGTCGAAAAGGGGTCATGTTTATCAGAAGGGGTCTCGCATATTGCAAAACAGAGGAAACAAACTTCTCTTCAACCACTGATGGTTGAAACGAGGTCCTGTTCATCGGGAGGGGCATGGCGTACCGCAAAACAGACTGCACATGCTACTGTTCATCCACTTTATACTTCCTACCGCGCGCCTCCATGGACCACTATTCATCCGCCAACTGCCTACAGCCTCCATGGGGTCCTATTCATCCACCCCAACCGTCTAGGATTCCCCGTACCGTGGCATGGCCTGCTTTGTGTATTGTACATCCAGCGCTAACCGCCGACACATTTGAGGTCTTGTTCATCCAACCCCCACCAGCTGGGGTGTGGCGTACGAGCGGGCAGTAGCAACAGGAATTGTTCATCCACAGCCAACCAACCGGCTAGGTCAACTCACGAAATCTTGCACAAGGAGCTGGATCGCTGCAAAGTCCTGACTCATTCTACATATCGCACGCATGGCGGCAGTGTTCACTGTTCATCAAGAGGTAACCACAACCAGCTCAACTCACGTACGTCTCGCACGGGGCTCGAAGGAACACACCAATGGATCGGCTTCAGTAAGCAGCAGTTATCTGAGAAGGAATTGCTCAAGTTTAGTTAGCAGCGAAAGGATCCATTGTCTTCACTATGTATTGGGACCGATCGCTCGTGTTCAGTACGTAGTGATAGGGATCGATCGATTGCTCGAGTTCAGTAAGTGAAAGCCTCGCTTGGGTTCAATTACTGAACATGACTCACACACACACGCACGTACGAGAGAAAGGTGCAAACCACTGCATCGCTCGGCCTCGACAGACCTTTGTATACTAGGAACTCCCAAAAAAGTTCCTCGCCCTCTCTTCCACCATGATTTTTTACATCATGGACGTCCCGAAGAATTTCATACACGCTCGCCTCTAGCCCACCCAGGACGAAAAGCCCATTTGTCATAATTTCTTGTCATAGAAGTAGGAGCCCACCACATATATGATGATACGTGTTTTTTTCACAATTATAGTCATGGAAGTGTTGAATACATGAAAGAAAAAGTTTTCGTTCGGGCCATAATGTCACACAAGTCATTTTTTTTCTTTAGTGCATCATGCTAGGCTGTATTTTGTTTTTTTTTCTTATGGAACTTCTATTTTTCTTCAAATTTGTCTGGGGTTAGTTCAAATACAATATCTAGGTATATATCAAGGTATTGAAACATCAATAAAACACATAATCATGTTTGCACATAAGAAAGCCTTCAATAGAATGACTCTTCCAAAATCAACTACTTTATCTAGAACTTCAACACTCTTTTTATTGAAACAAAAACAAAACTTACTTTTCTACTTTATTTGCGTGGGTTGCCTCCCACGAAGCACTTGTTTTCGGTTGGTTAGCTCAACCGTAGTGAAGATCATGTGTGCGAAAACACACCGAGACCATAGCTTCTAGCATTGACAACAATGTTGTCTTCGATGTAGGTCTTCATTTTCTTTTTCCTGAGGAAATGCCTCACAAAAGGATCTTTAACAGGTATGTCAAATATCACATTTCCCTCGAACACACTTATCACAGCTTTCATAGTCCTTAGAAAAGGTCTACCGAGAACTATAGGAGCAATTGGATCTTCAGGCATACCAACTATCACAAGATCAATCATGATAGGGCAATCATTTATTAGAACTATGACTCCATGCGTAATTGCTGCTACTTGAGTAAAATTAGAATTATCCATATTCAATCTAATATCAGTAGTAGCATAAGGACCTAGATTGAGATTATCATAAACAGACATAGGGATAGTGGAAACACTAGCACCTAGATCGCACAAAGCATTGAACTTACTTAAACCAATATAAATATCTACAGTAGGCTCAATACCATCTTCTGAATTAGCTTGTGACTTACTATACAACTTCTTTCTTTCATCATCTAGTTCACACACCTTGGCTACAACATGATCAACAAAGACATTATATTCCTCATGATTAGATACCTCAGGTAGTGGGTGCTTCATTGCTATCATGTTCACGAAGTCTGCAACATGTAGGTATATTCTGGCACATGGCTTTTATTAAACTCTTCCGCCTTCTATTCATTTCTTCTCATCATCTTGATATCTTCAACCAGGTTAGGTTTCGGTTTACCTGCAAACTTGGCTAGCATTAAAGTTTGGCTCTCTACAATTTTAGCCACTCGTGCTTCCATATTGTTGTATATTCCATCTAGCATCTACACATATTTGTTAGTCCAACAATTTTACCGGTGAACTAACCAAGTAAGTTATCATGGTTCTTCAAAATATTTTTGAAGTTATCATTCTGCTCAGCTTGACTAGCAATAAAAAATTTCAGAGTATGTTCAAGAGTATATGTATTACTATTGCTTGATCAATTAAAACTATTAGGTGCTCCATCATTATTATGATAAGGTAAGCTAGGAGCATACCCATCATTTTTCCAGTTTGGATTGTAGCTATTGTGAACAATGAGATTCACATCATTAATTTCTTCAATAGTGATGGCATTCACATATTACCTCTTCTTTACCTTTCATGACGGAGATGAGTTCATCAAGCTTGGTTGTCAACTCCATACTACTTTCTTCAATTACATTCACTCTTTTGGTGGTCGTACTTTCAACATGCTATATTGGGGTTCTCTTGCATTTCGTCAAGTTGCTTCTTAACATCATCTCTGGGCTTTCCCATGATTTTTTCTGCTGCAACTGTATCAAGCATAGTTTTTGATATAGGATTTGAACAATTATAAAACATACGAAGGGTTAACTATTCCTCCATTGCATGATTAGGCAATTCCTTATGGATTATTTCATTCGATCCCACACAAGCGCTAGCAGCTCATGATCTTCCTGCTTGAAACTTATAATATGAGAAGGAAGTTGCATAATTTTTGCATGTGGACAAAACATAGATAAAAATTTGCTGCAACAATCAGCCCACGAAGTTATACTTCCTCTAGGCAAAGCTAGAAGCCATTATTTTGCTTTTCCTCTCAAAAAGAAAGGAAATAGACACATTTTCAAAGCGTCAGGGTCATAATCTCTAATGCGTATCATGTTGCACAATTCAGAAAAATTATGCAAGTGCATATCGGCATCTTCAGAAGCAGAGCCTCCAAATTGGTCTTGTTGGACCATAGAGACTTGGTTTTGTTTTACCTCATATTCAGCGCAGCAACATTAGGTTGTGCTATAGGTTCACGCACAATGTAATTGCTAGGAGTAGCATAACTTTCAAGATTACGAGCATGATAATCTTTTTGGCGTTTTCTACTAACAAGACTTGCAACATAAAGTAAAAACAAAAACAAAAACCAAAGCTGAACTTTAACAAAAACTCGATACACAAAGACTAGGAACACTCAACTCCTCCCCGAGAATGGTGATAGGAAAAGGTTTGATTACTTCCTTTGGGGATCCGGAAATGGAGCAGAAAGGATTCTTGTCTTTTCCCCTCGAGGTGACCCTGAGTTATCAAACCGAAGGGAGGAACGCCCCCTTGAATCTAGGGTCTCAAGAAAGCTATTGTTAAATAACAATTCCAGCTTTTGGCTGGATCAAAATCAAACAAACCGAAGGGGAACTATCAGTACTAAAACCGGCATATCTCGGGTAGGGGGTGCCGAGCTTTGGATCTTGGAAAGATGGTGAACAGGAGACAAAGGGCATGATGATTACCCAGGTTTGGGCCCTCTTGAATAGGTAAAATCCCACGTCCATCTTGATTTGATAACGGAGTCTCGAGTACAGGTTAATCTACCTCGAGATCATATGATGTGCTCTAAACCCTAAGGCTAGTAATTGTGAATGTGTCTCTATGGACTAAACCCTCTAGCTTATATAGGCACCACGCATATCTAGGGTTACACATAGTTAGTAGCTACTAGGGATAAACATACCGATAGGTGGAGTAGTCCTTGAAGTAAAGAGACTTGTCGGTAACGAGATTGGACTAGGTATGGAGATCCATCACTAACAACTTTTCATGAAGTTGTGAATAGATTTTCCTGGTGGACGCCCAATCTGCTACTCCTTGCATTGGGTTTTGTAACGGATGACAGGTCCTCCAAGTTGAAAAGAGTGATATGAATCATAACCGTTCTCCTGACGGGTTCTGAGTTCTCACAAGAGTTTCTGAATCATCTTGACTGGCTCCACTATCTTGAGTATCAGATTCATACCAAATATTCGACTCTTTCCTGTTGTGGCCAACATAAAGGGGTATGGCCTTACATGATAGTATCCACAGACTTTACTGACTGTGGTTCTCGCAAAAGAATTTTGCTCATGACCGGCTATCCTTTGATGATTCACATAAGTGAGCGAACATGCTTCAAGACTATTATTCCCCATTTGGATTGCTCATTTTGTCAGTGTATCCATGTGGATAGTAGGCTGTGTGACGCAATAACACTGTTGTTGGAGTCAATTTGTTTAGTCGTCCTTAGGTCTCACTTGAGAGACTTGGATATTCTATACTGACAAATATGAGCATATACGGTTGACTGAGTGGGTTATCTGGATATGGGGTCCTTACAAAAATTGAGTAGACCCCTTTGGTAAATATTCATGGTGATCGGTTCACTCACTCAGACTGTCCGGGGTATCTACCCCATGTGGTTCATGCAACAATTTATCATACCTGTATTGCTGGTCTTGCTCCTTCATTAGTGTTTTCTTGGTCTGGATCCTTTGCTGAAAGAGCTGGATCATATTGCTGCTCCGTGTGACCATAGGTACTATTGGGTGCAATATTTCGGCAATCATGACCTTATCAACGTTCATGTATCGTGTGATAGGAACTATTCCGGGTTCATACGTACTTGCATATAGCTCATTGTTGCTGTTAGGAATACCAGGTGGTGACAAGGGTAAATCATATCACCTTGTCGGGTATGAGGAAATTGGCCTTGATGAGTACTGTCAAAATTTGTAGTCCCATTTTGTCTTTCTCCACAACTTGTCGGTTCTTGCATCATCCACTAGCTTTCCTTCTTTTGCATGACCCATGAGGTTTTCAGGTTCTTACCTTGACTCCATCATCATACCAGTGACTAGCATGCTCACAATATATATGAGAATTTGATTCCCAAGGCAGACTTGTATTGTGACTAATTATTGCTTCTGATCCAACTATTGCGGATCTAGTTCTTAGGATATGCACTGCCAAATGCTGCCAACTCACAGTGTACTACCTTGTACCAATGCCGTACTAAGGAAAATTGGATGGCTTGTGCTCGAAGCTATCATCAGACAGCTTGCTGAAGAAGGCTGGGTATTGTATTTCAGAAGATTCCCCCCTTAAAGACTTGTTGGGGAAGGACTCAGCACCTTGCACGGGAAGTCATCCATGTATTGTACTGAGGAATATAGAGGAATCCTGCACTGGAAGCTTCTCTGGTAGTTTGCGAGGGAAGACTGGGTTTCTTACACCAGAATCTTCTTGTTGTGATATGCGGACTGGGTACCACATACATATCATCTTAATATTCCTGACATTGATTACCTTTGACTCATAATATACTGTCGATCTTGCACACAATTTATCTTCTTGCTGATTTGATCATCACTACCATGAAGAGTGCACACTGAGGGAGACTTGATTATCCATACTATTGTGATTAGTGCACACTCATGCAAACTTGATTCTTATATTCAATCCAGGATATCATTTGCATTTAGACGAGATATTCCCAATTTTACTCCAGTCGGCTGATAACTTCCTTCCGTTGAGTTGAGCTTCCAAATATAAGAACTCCTTGTTGATTCTTCGGGTCCGGTGTCGGTTGATGAGGAACTTTAGTAAGGGGAAAATATGTAATACCGAAGGCCCAAAGAAAGAATCAAAAGAAACAATGAAAACAAAAGCACATGAGGCATACAAATAATAATATAACCAAGCAACATCACATAATACTACTACTCACAACAATAACATGCATGCACACCTAAGCACACAAATCTCGCGAAAACTCCGGTATTACGGTCTAATATGTTGTGGCGGCGTGCAAGAAAGTGAATCCATGTGTGGAAAGGAGTTGGTGTAACCAAGGTTACACCAAGCGCTGGCTGAACACCAATTGCAACTGGATGGATATAGTGGTGAGGACGAAGTTGGTGATCATGTGGCGGAACACGGAGGTTACGACCACATCATCATCAAGTGGACGGAAGAGAATCGTACACGTCCAACGAATG
This sequence comes from Triticum dicoccoides, assembly GCF_002162155.2. NCBI lineage: Eukaryota > Viridiplantae > Streptophyta > Magnoliopsida > Poales > Poaceae > Triticum > Triticum dicoccoides. Next base: position 406,203,603 of record NC_041389.1, on the reverse strand, counting down.
GAATGAGATGGCAAGATAGCGGTGGAAAACTGGGCTTGTTGGCACTGCCGTTTTTCTGATAACAAAGATCAGTAAGGGTGGCCAAAATGGCAAGATGGAGGGCACGATTCGGGATAGAGACAAGTTTATCACCCAAGCGATATGGGTGGATGGCGGAAAGATATCAACGCGATACCTGAGCATATCTCTTGCAAATGGTGTCTAGAACACTAGGTACCATGGCATCACTCTGCTGGGACAGAGATGACACAGAACACCAAAGAGCAGGCATGCAAAGAGGGATGGTGTGCAGGTAGTGGATTGAAACCGATACTACCTACACTCACAAGATCACTATCAACGATCAGATAATAATCTATATGAATGCTATGCAACAACCAAATCCAGCAATCAAGTGCAACAAACCAATTGGACTATACACTACCGCATTCTAATGCTTCGCAGGCTAGGGCGTCCTATAGCCAGACCTGCTCTGATACCAAGCCTTGTGGCACCCCGGCTCAGAGAAACCGGAATGCCCCGTATTCCAGCCCAAAGGTTGAGGAGAAGTCTTCTGGAATACGGTACTGCTTAGCATAGAAAAAATCAGCTGTTTATTACAACATGGAGATGGATACAAGGGGTTCCGATATAACAGGGAATTACATCAGCACGGCGAGGCTACGCTTGCCGTAGTTGCTCTATGCAAGCAGCAGAACAACTCGAAGCAGCGGAATATATCTAGCAGCAGACAACGACGACTGTGATGAACTCCACTCCGCAGGGACTATGGCTGGAATGCTTATCCTAGCTCGCAGACAAAGGATCCATGGCAAACGAGAACTCAAATCCGGCATGACCTGAAAACTCGCATGACACGCCAGGTCAGTACATTGAATGTACTTGGAAGCTTACGACAACCAGAAGCAATCAAGACAAACAACACCATGGCATTTAGAGGTTAACAAGGATTAACATTATATTATCAGAACACCATGGCATGAACCAGATGAACATGATATAACTAGAACACTACGAGCCTAACATGAACATAAGAACATGATGATACTAGCATGCAACATGATGACACTATCATGCACCAACTTACTCTGCTCGAGGTTACCTTGTAACGATCACATGCATCACTTACCACCGCAGACATCACACGATCATCTTAGGATCCAATCAAGCTTGGTATTATCAATACCGTAGTAATCATTACATGACCACAAGGAGCTTGACCTTTACCCGTGATTCTCGCACAACACCACAAATATCCACCAACTCGGTATCCATGATACCAAAGTGATCCTCTTGTGATCAAAATAAAGATCAACCAGCTTCTCTCATCATCGAACCAGGGTTGTTATTAAGAACATTATTATTATTACTGTTGACCCATAATGTGACCTACTACGAACCGGGCCCTTATCCGTGGGCACGGCTATCGATAGATTATACACTCTGCAGAGGTTAGTACACTGTACCCACACCACGGAACCCATGGCCTCGCGCTCCCATTCGGGTGGACCAATGGCGTTTCGACAAAACCGATCTATTTCCATCACACCCTCCCCACCACTCCGACCAACTCCCATTTGGGCTATGTCCTGGGTGGCCCCGATGTTAACTCGTGACATCCAATGGCCATCGTCATGGCAAAACTATAAACACTCCCAAACGGAGACAACGGTATACCAATCACAACAACGGGAACACAAGGCTTATGTCCGCCTACCTGATCAGGGTAGCGCGCGTCCATAACCTTCCCTGGTTGGAGGCACCGGCGGGAGGCATGACAATAGACCCAGTTAGGACCCTCCCATAAGCCAAGTGCGGCTGCACTGGTCAGCTCGATTTGGTGGCACCATGACTTAGCCAATAGTTGTTCAAGTTCATTTAAGTCCAGTTAAACTTGAATGCAATAAACCGAACCATGTTAAATACCATGATGCAACTAAAATGCATGAGCATGATTTCAACATAATCATGGATGAGCAACACCACTAGTAATCACAACAATGAATCATATACCCAAATGAGCATGGCATACTGAAGAGCATAAGCATAACACTACACAAGAGCATAGCATGACCACTAGCATCAGAAAAAAATACATTGCAAGAACTTAACGATAATACTACCAAGTAAACATTTAACCAGCTAGATGCAAAGGAATATGCATATTAACGGTACTCGGTTACAAACGATAGTCATGTACCAAAGAAGATGACCACCACCAACATGTACGACTACCAAGAATGGCATATTAACATAATACTAGCAAGTATACATGATAACCAAGTGCATATGAACATGGCATGAAGATGAACATGAGACCATAAGCATCAATGGAACAACATTAACAGTAGCAAAACAAGCAGACATTTATTAAATATTCAAGTAGAAAACCATGGCTACTACATGGCCATCATGTAAGTGGTTGTCTTGGCTTTCCTAGGGATGAAGAATGCACCGGGGAGAAGTGCGAAAAACTCGCGGAAGGAATCACCGGAAAGGGTTCTCCCTCAGAGAGGGCTTATTAGCGCAAGGGCAATAAGGTCATTTTAAGAACGTGAACACATCACGAAAATGAGAGGAACAGGACAGGCTCGACGAGACGAAGATGTGGGTGTTGGAATCACCTCAATTGGAGTTACGAGCAATAAGTTGTGATAGTTTTTCTTCCAGGGACCCATCTGCAAAGAAAACCTTCACAAACCAGCCCCTGTTTGGAAAACAGAAAGCATAAAAGCTGAGAATACGCTTATTACCAGATAAAGCATATTCTTGGCCGAAGGATGAGGAAAATACGCTTTTAGAACAACGAAAACGTACTTTGAGCCGAAGCACCCAGAGAATACGATTTGTGCGCATCAAGACGTATCGATCAGAATTGCGCGTCCACTTAAGTGACATGGTAGAGGCGGGGCCGGGCCTGAGTGGCTGATGGGTTGGAACTGCTGCTGACATCTCTCCCTCCCGCTTCTCCTTCTTCTTCCCCGAAGCGGGCACGCTCATCCGAGGCAGAGGCACGCTGCGACGGTGATAACCGGGGCTACCGGCCGTCTCCAGTGGCGTCTCACCTACCTACGGGTTTAGGGAGACGCACTCGATCCGTTCCATGGTGTGTTGGTCACCAGGGAGCTCGGGAACTACATCGGGGTTGGCTGCAGCGGATAGCGGGCATGGGCAACTCTAGGCATGGCGCCATGGCCATGGAGAGGAGGCGGAGAGCTTCACAGAAGGGACTAGAGTGGTGGTGGAGGCTCTAGGTGGTGGAAAGAAGTGGAAGAGGGATCAACATAGAAAGAATTTAGCAGGCAGGGAGCGACGACCATGGTAGCCATGGTGATCGGGAAGGGATCTAGGGGCTCGACAGAGAGGCTGGGCGGGGTCCTGGGAGTGGGGTGGGGCTGATGAGGTGCTCAGGAGCCGTGGGGAGGGGCTGTATATAGCCGGGGCTGAAGCGGGTGGCCGCAGACGTGTGGTTGTGGATCGGCCATGGCCGCGTACGCATGTGCGGGCGAGTGCTATCGGATTTTCGGTTCCGGCAGACCCTCTAGATTCGAAAACTAGGGTGCGCGAGGAGATTTTGCCCTCTACCTACTTGCACCTCACCGCCTTGCTAGGATCTAAGCTATGAAAGGAACAACACAAGATACACAGGGTTTATACTAGTTCGGGCCACCATTGTGGTCTAATATCCTACTCTAGTTTGTGGTGTGGTGGATTGCCTCTTGGGCTGATGATGAACAATACAAGGAAGAACAACCTTGCGAGGGTCTGTTCTTGGCTGGTGCGATGAACTGCTCGGGGGAGTTCAGTCTCTCTCTCTTTTTGCTGGTTTCTAGATGATGATCTCTCTCTTCCCCTCGATCCATCTACCTTGTGGGTGGCTAGTCCTATTTATAGGCAAAGGCCCTGGGCCTCTTCCCAAATATTGAGCAGGAAGGGCACCAACAATTGGCCATTTTGAAGGGAACATCTAGTACACTTATCCTGACTAAAGTTGGTCCTCGCCTGTCAAAGGCTCTGGTGGTGACGCCGGCTTGGGCTCCACAATGACTTCCTTCTGGCTGTTGCGACGGTCTTGGTCCTGTTGCACCGAAACGGATGCCTTTGCTTGATGCTCTCGCCTGCGCTTGCTCCCTTTGCACCAAAGAGGAAAGGAGGACACTGCGCGGGCTGGCGCCCACCTGGCGCCCTTGGTCGTCATGGCTTGCATCATGGGCACCTCGTGAGGTACCCCGCCTTGATCTCTCTGCCTCCTCGCGAGCCAGCCTGACGAGGCTGTGCCTGCGGAAGCTACTTGTCGTCCACCCCGCGAGGCTTGGCCCCTCGCGAGGGTCTTGAGCTCGTGCTAATGAAGGTAGGTCATGCTAGGCCGCCCCTTGAGCCACGCCGCAGGCCGCAGGTAGGCAAGTCTAGGGACCCCCGTTCCTAGAACGCCGATAGTAGCCCCCGGGCCCAAGGCGCGCCTGGACTTGGCTGAGCAGAGAAGCGAAGGGGCAAGTGCGAAGCGCCGCGGGCCCTAACAGCCCACGGCCTCGGGCGCCGCATGGCGGTTCGTTGGTCGTGGGGGGCCCTGCTCCCCCACGACGCCTCGGTGACTGCACGAATTGACAAGTCCCTGCATGCAAAATGGGTCATGATTACCTACGATCGTGGAGGCCGGCGGTTGGCTTCCTCCGGCTATAAGTACGGAACGGCACGTGCCCTTCCATTCCATCTCTCCTTGCTTCTCCGTCCTTGCTCCATCTTGCCCCAATGGCTCCGATCCGCCGGTTCTCCGCGGAAGAGAAGGGAAAGACTCCCCGAGAGGGTCACCACCCGCTTCCGCCGAAGAAACGGCTAGCCCTATGCTGTTGAGGTGAGGGCGCCCGGCAGGAGGTGTCGAGGCCTTGGTGCGAGCGGCCGCCGCCGGGGTTCCCGCTGCCCTTGTACGCCCACCTTGAGGGCCCTACCGGAGTTGATGTCGAGTGCCATGGACGACGCCGCCGTCAGCGCCGGCGGGTCATGGCGGTGTGCGTTGTCCCTCCTGGAGTTCACGCCAAGGGCTCCTCCCGAGAGTTTGTGCTCCACGCCGCCATGCCTCCTCGGTCTTGGATTCGCCTCCCTCCTTCCTTCGCCTTCGAGATTCCGCCAAGGGGGCCCTTCAGGCTCTGGCTGCAGCACGCCGACTACCAGACTCCTGCGACTGAAGCGGATGTCGAGGTCGTCGCTCCAGGCAAGGTCTTCATGACCCAGGGCTGGGGCGAGATCGCCCAGGTCTGTAGGACGAGGGGCGCCCTCGCGATCCACCTGGAGTACGACGGCGCTTCCATGATGCTCTTTAAGGTCTTCGACACGGACGGACGCCGGCTGGAGTGCTTCCCTGAGAGGGGCGGTCGGGGCCCTGCCGCGGTGAGGACCAGGCTCGCCATCCGCTCCCTCAGCGGCTCCTCAGGTGGCGGGGGCGCCGGAGGATCCAGCGACTCCGCCGAGCTCTTTGCGACTCCGGAGACGAGCGACGACAGCTACGAGCCCCTGAGCCTGCGTCGCTCTCGAAGCAGGACAGGCTCGTTAGGCCATCGCCGCCTCTGATCTGGATGAGGTTGGCGCCGGTGCCTGACAGCCCACTATTGATGATGGCGTCTTTTGCGGAGGCACGCGTAGTTAGCATTCTCTAGGACCTGTTCCCTCGGTTCCCTGCGAGGAATCGGAAAGCGCGCCCCGTGGGGGCTTGTAAGATGCCTGTGGCTCTGTTTGTTAATATAGTTCGTGCCATGAAGTAGTGCAAGATGCTTATTCCGTCTTAGCTTAGTTCTTCCTTTCTCACCTCACGAGGGCTTGGTGCTCTGCGTCGACAGGTCCCGGTCCCAAGGCGGCTTCAGCCATCGCTGGTATGCCAGGTCGCGATGCCGTGGTCAAGGCCAGGAGGTGAGTGGCCCGGGGTCCAGCTAGAGCCCCTAAGTGATGATGCTCAGGAGGTCCCCTTTAGCTCTACAGCAGCCACCGTTCGCTGAGAAAGGAACGCGACGTTGCCAACACGGGATTGCATTGGATGCGGAGACGGTGCTGCGATAGCTAGTGTTTCCAGAGGGTGACTTATCTCGAGAGTCAGGAACTGCTTCCTGGTGCGGCACTAGGTCCGCGCATCGGCCGGCGAGGGGTTGCCCGGCGAGGTCCCCACGTGCCTCTTCCCTCTCGCCTTTGCTCCCCTTTCTGCTCTACATCCTTGGGTCCCGGCCCTCGAGCGGGTCTCAGCCGTCGCTGGTATGCCAGGTCGCGATGCCGTGGACAAGGCCAAAAGGGTGAGGGCTGTAGAGCCAGTAGGAGCTCATGAGTCGCGATGCTCAGGTACCCCCCCTTTAACGTGCAAGCAGTTTGCACGGACGAGGGTGAAGAAGACGCCGTGAGGGTCTCGCCTGGCGCTGCTCCTTGAAGGGATCCTGCAGGCCCACCACAAGAAGAACAAGAGTCCGCTATGACAAGCTGCGGTCAGCCATTGGTTGCTTTGGAGAGGTGAAGAGGCACTGAAGGCCTAATGAGGTGGTGCTGTGCGGGGCTGCCGCGGCCAGAGCTCAGCCATTCAGGTTTCTCGACGTTGCAGGGACGGACCCATGCACAAGCGTCATGCCGTTTGGGAGCAGCTCCATCAGTTGGTGTCAGTTGAGTGGGAAACTAGGTCAAGCACGTTAATCACGAAGAACCGAGTTCATTTAGATAGATGCAGGTAAGGCAGACATCGCTGGGTCTGGCCCAAGCGACTTGGGGATGATGCAACCTGAGGGGCGCCCCCAACAAAGTAAGCTAGGAACATAAAGTAAAAAAAGGGATACATGCCGCAGGAATGAACCCACGCGGCCTGGGAATAATGAAGCCCTGGGGTCGCTCCCAGCTGGAAACGAAACTTGAAGGATGTCACCTGATAGCGTCGAAGACAAAGGGGTGTTGAAGCAGCAGATGTCGTGGGCTGCGGAAGCCAATCTTCACGAGCCCCCAGGCCCAGGAGCCTCGGGAGGCTCCGGAGGCGCTGGTAGTTCCTCGAGGACCATCTCCATCTCCACCAGGGCTGCGGAACGCCTGGCCTCCTGAGCCTCCAGGATGCTCCTCATGAGGCGCTGGTACGCGGCGGCCACGTTCTGCAAGCCGTAGGGCATGCGAACGTAGCTGTGGGGTGGGCCTTCGCAGCACCCCGTGCGTGAGGGCCAGAAGCGCTCCTGAGAGGCGGCTCGGTTGAGCCCTGGGATGTCGATGTAGACGCGCAGCCCACCATCCTCGCCTGGATGGGGAGCTGCGGCGAGTAAGCAGCGGCTGCCACTCATGACTCTTGACTCCTGCAACTCCTTCGTGATCTGACTGACGAACTGCTGAGGGTTTGGCCCTCCTTGCCTTGCTCCTTCCTAAGGGAAACGTGCTTTGAAACACGCCTCCAAGTAGTGCCCGAGCGCCTCCCTCGTGACCTTAGCAAGGTCGGTGGCCCTCCAGGAGGGAGCCCCCGAGCCTTGCTTGAGGAGGGCGCCGGGCGCGCCTTCCTATGCCATAGAAGGAGGTGCCCCCTGAGAAGGCGCGGACCCTGAGGTGCCTGCCTCGTGAGGGGTCGGGCCTGGCGATGTCTTCTTCTTCTTGGGAGCGGTCTCAGGGAGCCTCCCGCTCCCGCGATCTAGGTCTTCAAGTGATGCAGCCTGAAAAGCTTGCTCCAGGGAGCACACTGCGTCCCTTTCTTCACAAGGCACCGAGATGACTCCGCCTCTTCCTGGCATCTTGAGGACGTTGTAGCCGTGATGAGTCACAACCATGAACTTGGCGAGAGCTGGGTACCCGAGGATGGCGTTGTATGGCAGGCGAATGTAGGCGATGTGAAGTTGATGAGCTTGGTGCGGTAGTTGTTGCGCGCCCCGAAGGTGACAGGGAGGCGGACAGGACGTTGAGCCCTGCCCCGCCGTCGATGAGGGTTCTGGTGACTTGCACGTTGCTGATGACTGGGGAGCAAAGCATCGAGAGGACTCCAGCTGTGGCCGCGCACTTGAGCTGATCCGCTGAGCTGAACGTGATGGCTAATGCCGACCACCTGAGGGGGTGCGTGGCTTCAAGCTTGGGGAGGACTGCATTCACTTCGCGGGCGAACGGCTTGAAGATGCATTGAGAGGCTGGGGCTTGAGCTCCGCCCAGGATGCAGGCAATCGCGCGTGGCTCCTGGAAGCCCCTAGCCCCCTCATCCTAATGATGGTCCTTGTTTCTCCTTGGCTGCGGCGGCAGTGGAGGGAGGCCTACGTTTCCTTGCGGACGATCCTCGCGAGGCTGATCCCTCCAGTCTCCCTCGCGAGGCTGATCCTGCCAGCGATCCTCGCGAGGTCGGTCGTGCCACCCTTGGCGAGGGCCACGGTCTTCCCAGCGTCTTGCGTTCCTTCCTCCTCCTCAGCTGTAGCCTCGATCGTTGCAGTCGGGGCGTCGGCCGATCGTCCCTTCTCGCACGGCTCGGAGCTCTTGACATTCGCTGGTGTTGTGGGTGTGGAGGTCGTGGTACACATAGAACCGGCTGCCCTTGAAAGACTCGGGCTGATCTCTGCCCCGCTTGGTGTCTGCTTCTGCCACGAGCACGGCAGCTCCCTTGCGCTTCACGTCCTTGGCCTTGGACTTCTTCTCTTCTGGGTCTGCGGCTGGCAGTTCAAGGAGGGAAAGGCGACCTTCCTCAGCCCTGGCGCACTTGTTCGCCAAGTTGAACAGCTCCAAGGAAGTGCACAGATCTTCATGCATCGCCAGCTCCTCCTTCATCTTGACGTCAAGCACACCGTCGGAGAAGGCTGAGATGATGGCCTCCTCGGTCACCTTGGGAATCTTGAGGCGTGCATTGTTGAAGCGCTGGATGTACTTCTGCAGGGTCTCCCCTTGTTGTTGCTTGATGCGGCGCATGTCGCTCACGGCGGGTGGTCGGTCGCGAGTACCTTGGAAGTTGGCGATGAAATGGGTGCACATCTCGTCCCAGGAGGAGATCGTGCCAGGAGCCAGGTTCAGGAGCCAGGTGCGGGCCCCGTCCTTGAGTCCCATGGGAAACAAATTTGCCATGACCTTCTCGTCCCCGTTGGCGGCTTAGATGCCCAACTCATAGAGCTGGAGGAACTCCGCAGGGTCGGCCGTGCCGCCGTAGCGAGGAGGCAGGTCTGGCTTGAACTTGCCGGCCCACGCGACGGTGCGCAGCTCGGTGTGAAGGCGCGGCAACCTGTTGTGGCCATGGGAGGCCTTTGGTGACGAAGAGCTTGGTCTTGCTGGTCCCCATGTGCTGCAGATGGGAGCAGCGCGGGGTCTTGGCGTGCTGGAACAGGAGCGTGGTTGCGACGGGCCGGAGCGGGGAGCACTCAGGCAACTTCTTGGGGACGAGGGACCTCTTGGCAATTCCGCTCTTGCCGCGCTAGCGCCGGACGGAGTGGGTTCCGCCCAGGGGCCACGCGTCTTGGAGCCAGGGCGCCTTCTTGAGGGGGAGGCGGCTGAGGCGCCCCCGGAGCTTCATTGCCCGCACAAGGAAGGGCTCGATGCAGCGAGATGGACGGTGCAGGGGAGCCTCCTGTGGCACGGACGAGCTCGGCGACGCAGTCGAGCCACTCTTCGTAGACGTCATCGACTGGGCGGTAGCGCAGGAGCTCGTTTGCTGCGATGAGCACAGCTCGAGCCTCCATGGTCGCGCGGAGTGCGCGGGACGAAGAACCAGCTGGGGTGAGTGAGGGAGTAGCAGTGCGGCCGTCCCGCCTCACTGACGTATGCTGGGACGATGCTTGTTGCTCGTTCCCCGTAGGGCCGGTGGCAGCGTTGATGGCAGGCGACGGGGAAAGGCGTGGGCGGCCACCGATGGGGGCCGTCTGGGCGACGCTGGAAGCGAGAGCAGTTCGGCGCTTGGCGCGGGCCCGACGAGCGTCTGACATGGATTCGATGGTCGGTGAAGAACAGGGCGGCAGGAGACGAATTCCGGTGCACCCCTACCTGGCACACCAAATGTCGGATTTCGGGTTCTGGCAAACCCTCTAGATTCGAACACTGGGGTGCGCGCGGAGATTTCGCCCTCTACCTACCTGCACCTCACCGCCTTGCTAGGATCTAAGCTATGAAAGGAACAACACAAGAGACACATGGTTTATACTAGTTCGGGCCATCATTGTGGTGTAATACCCTACTCTAGTTTGTGGTGTGGTGGATTGCCTCTTGGGCTGATGATGAACAATACAAGGAAGAACAGCCTCGCGAGGGTCTGTTCTTGGCTGGTGCGATGAACTGCTCGGGGGAGTTCAGTCTCTCTCTCTCTCTGCTGGTTTCTAGATGATGATCTCTCTCTTCCCCTCGATCCATCTACCTTGTGGGTGGCTAGTCCTATTTATAGGCAAAGGCCCTGGGCCTCTTCCCAAATTTTGAGCGGGAAGGGCGCCAACAATTGGCCATTTTGAAGGGGAACATCTAGTACACTTATCTTGACTAAAGTTGGTCCTCGCCTGTCAAAGGCTCTGGTGGTGACGCCGGCTTGGGCTCCACAATGACTTCCTTCCTGCCGTTGCGACAGTCTTGCTCTTGTTGCACCAAAACGGATACCTTTGCTTGATGCTCTCGCCTGCGCTTGCTCCCTTTGCACCAAAGAGGAAAGGAGGACACTGCTTGGGCTGGCGCCCGCCTGGCGCCCTTGGTCTTCATGGCTTGCGTCATGGGTACCTCATGAGGTACCCCGCCTTGATCTCTCCGCCTCCTCGCGAGCCAGCCTGACAAGGTAGTGCTTGAGGAAGCTTCTTGTCGTCCACCCTGCAAGGCTTGGCCCCTCGCAAGGGTCTTCAGCTCGTGCTGATGAAGATGGGCCATGCTGGGCCGCCCCTTGAGCCACGCTGCAAGCCACAGGCAGGCAAGTCTGGGGACGCCCGTTTCCAGAACGCCGACAAGTACGATTGATGGAAGGCGACATGGGGGAGTAGAGGGCATGCATCACGGGGCAGAAGAGGTCGAGGGGCATGAGGGAGAAGCAACCAGGGGAGGAAACGACGAATGCCGACGGGAACACACTATGCGGCGATGGGGACGGATCACTGGAGAAGAATACAGATGGGGAAAGAGCTCCAGAGAGACGGCGACGACACGAGGAAGACGCTGGACATGTCCAGGCGATGAGGGGATGAGTGCACAGATGGGGAGGAGGTGACAGAGGCTCAGAGCGCATGTTTCGTATTGCCAGACTGGTGATCACCGCGTGCACTAGTGCACACAGTGCCACACAGTCTACCAAAAGGTGTGTGGTGTGAAGTCCCTCGAAGATAGAGAAGCTTTGAATCAATGAAATAATCAATTAAATAAACAAGCATCACAAGTTTGCTGCAGCAAAGTTGGAGCAAGTGATGAGGTGAAATTAGATGGCCGCTGAGAAACAAATGATGTCAGTGGTGTTTAGGATAAGAAGGATTACAATCGTGGTAAGTTTGAGATGATTTGGACCACTAATTAGTTGTTGTTCAACTACATAATCTGGTCCAGAAACAAAATGAGGAACTAGCACTCACATAGAGTCATGGATTGAGCTGAGAATTAACATGGCAAGATGATTTAGACATATGAGGGTGCCATAAAAATTTCATACCATTTGGCCAAGCCCAAATGGTACTTGCTTCATAAAGTACCTCCCTGGATAAAATCTTGGGAAAAATCATGAGGGAAAATGGCTAGATGAAAGGATCCCAAATCTTGTGGAGATAGGTTATATGGGTAGCAGAAGGTCCTGGTAAATGTTCAACAATATTGAAGAAATATAAAATACACTTGCTTCACAAACTGAAAATCTGAAGAGAAACAAAGAATTGAAGGTGTGCTCACATGGATGCATGAAATGAGCTCAAATTTGGTGGAGGGTCATGACTTGATGATATTGAAGTCATGTCAAAATTTCAATTCATTTTAATACACCTAGCTTATACCTCCTTCACAAAGTTTATTTCTGGACAATAACTTTGGAAAATCACTGATAAATAATTACTAGGCAAATGAGTATTAAACTTTGCATGAGGCAATGATATGGACATGCAAAGGTGTACAAAAAATTTGGAGTCAAATGAGCAAAGATAAATAGCTTCACAAAGTGCCATTTAGGGCAGAATAGGAAAAGGAGTATTGAGGGAATATTTTTGAACATGGCAAGGAAAGATTTTGCCATATTTGATGAAGATATGACCCAAACAATTTATGTGATTTATTTGGAATTCTAGAAATGATAGAAATATAGGTTGCTTCACAACCTAGGGCAAATAGGGTTATCCCTTTAATAAAAAAGGAATCTTCCCAAGGAAAAGAATATTGGGGTTGGGCCAAGATGGAAATGGCTAGGTATTGGGATGGATATGAGGATGACAAGACACTCCGGAAAGAAAGAAGAGGTCATCTTCTTCAGTTTCCAAACCATTTAGCCACGGAAAAAGAAAACTCAAGCAAAATTCTCAGAAAATCAAAAGAAAAAGAAAGGGCCAAAAATCAGTGTGTGACATAAGTTGTTCATCTCATCCCTCCAACGCGTAAGCACACCTTTGTTCTTGACGTTGATCCATCCATACTTATAGATGATGAAGCTGTGTTTCAAGCCTTAACGGGCATCGATTGGATATCATCTGACTTTCAAACGATGGAGGGAGAAGAAGAATCGGCGCAAGGTAACTCGGAGTCTTCAACTCATCAGGACCAAAACAACTGAACCGAGGGGTGGCTCTCAGACCGTGGCATAGATCTTCTTCATGAAAACTCTGAAATTTTTGGGCTTGGAAAGGCCATGTAATAGGCTAGATTGAAAAAATGATCTCACACGCCATCGTGCATGTTTATCTTCTGAATACTTTGAACCTCCAATCTGACGTTGAAGATCCGCCATTTATGCTTATAATATTATCAATCATGTGGGTCATATTAAATATTATCATATTCCCTGCACACAAGTAAATAACATGTGCCCTGGCGGCTTAAACCAGGGCGAGTCACAAATATCTTTGAACAACCCTGAAAATAATCTTTGATATAGACTAGCGCCAAGCTAAACCGGAAATATGCTAGCGACTTAAAGTCAAAAACCAGGGCGGTTTACCCATACCCTGAATGTTTATATCAGTATGTAAAATCATACCTGTAAATCATAATAGCTTCTTTTGACAATAAGAAGTCATAGACATGAAATATCATGATGTTGGTTGTTCAAAACAGATTTCCTGGCAGATTGTAATCCGTTGTCAGGGAGGGTTGTTAACCCAATATGCTCAATTATGAGTCATATGATTAAGGCTACATGGCCTAAATTCTGAAAACCATATGCTAACATGGAAGAAAGATATAAATCCAGAATTTCCAGCAAAACAGAAATCCAGAAAAAACAAGGCTTTCATAGTCCGCCAAGCCTAAAACTCAAGTGCTTTCATGGGCCGCACAACCACTGAGTTAACTCTTGCACACCTGTAAGCCGGCCCTCCCATGACAAACCGCCATTTTAACTTTAACAAGTTCAGGGTCTTATTTAAAAGATTGACTATTAAGAGTACGGTGGGTCATTCCAGGATTACCTGGGCAGAGGAACAACGACATACATGTCGGATAACCCAAAATTTGGTGTTTACACCTGGCTAGGATGCCGATCAAGAGGGTAAGCATAGCTATGCTCATTGAGCAGGAAGCCCCAAAGTGACCAATAAGATGGCCAGGAAGCCGATCAAGAGGGTGAGCATAGCTATGTTCTTTTAATAGGAAGCCCACAAATGACCAATAAGGTGGCTAGGATGCCCGATCAAGAGGGTGAGCATAGCTATGCTCTTTGAACAGGAAGCCCCGAAGTGACCAATAAGGTGGCTAGGAAGCCGATCAACAAGGTGAGCAGAGCTATGTTCTATGAACAGGAAGCCCCCAAGTGACCATATGAACAGATAATAGAGGCGCAGATACTTGGAAATGAAATGACAGAGGCCCTGAATTATTAGGGATGTCGGCTTTCTTATAATGATCATAGTATACTGAAGAAAATATGTACAACATAAGAGCCGATGGCTCAAGTCTAATATGGCCGAAGATGAGCGATGTTCCACGGCCGACGGGTCTCCTCCTCCGATGTGCGCGAATCCTTATGTTCTCGAATATCAATGAGGTAGCATGTCCCATTGTTCAAGTTCTTACTGATCACAAAAAGTCCTTCCCAAGGTGGGGAAAATTTATGCATGTTTGTTTGATCTTGAATCAGCCAGAGCACCAAGTCGCCTTCTTGAAAGGTCCGGGTCTTAACTCAGCGGCTATGATAGCGATGCAGATCTTGCTAGTATATCACCGAATGAGCCGCTGCAAGGTCACGCTCTTCATCCAATATATCAAGAGCATCCCGACGCGCTTTTTCATTATCACCTTCAACATAAGCCGCCACGCGGGGTGAGTCATGACGGATATTGCTTGGAAGAACCGCCTCAGCCCCGTAAACCATGAAGAAAGGTGTGTAACCTGTTGATCTATTGGGGGTGGTGTTGATACTCCACAGCACTGAGGGTAACTTCTGAACCCAACAACCCGGCGTCCTTTGCAAAGGGACCATAAGTCGGGGTTTGATCCCTCTCAAGATTTCTTGATTGGCTCTTTCAGTTTGACTGTTGGACTGAAGGTGAGATACCAATGAGACGTCAAGACGAATATGCTCTCGTTGACAGAACTCTTTCGTAGAACCTTTAGATAGATTAGTGCCACTGTCAGTTATGATGCATCACACTTACTGACCGGCTCTGCTTCAACCCACTTAGTAAACTTATCAAGTACCACCAAGAGGTGGGTCTTATTATCCTTAGACCTCTTGAAAGGTCCAACCATATCAAGCCCCCAGACCGCAAACGACCAAGTAATTGGAATCATCCTCTATTCTTGAGCTGGCACATGAACTCGTCGAGAAAATTTCTGATAGCCTTCACACTTACTAACCAGATCCTCAGCATCAACATGAGCCATCAACCAATAAAATATATGACAAAAAGATTTAGCCACAAGAGATTTAGAGCCGGCGTGATGGCCAAAATCTCCTTCATGCATTTCCCTTAGACCCTCATGGCCCTCTTTCGGAGAAACATAGCACTGGAACACGCCTGTGACACTGCATCGGTGTAACTCGCCATTGACAATAGTCGTAGACTTAGACCATCGGGTTATTTGCTTGGCCAAAGTTTCATCCTCAGGTAACTCTCCCTGGGTCACATAAGCCAAATAGGGAACTTTCTAATCAGGGATGGCGTGGAGAGCCGCCACCAATTGTGCCTTTGGGTCAGGAATTGCAAGATCTTTGGAAGGCAACTTAACGGAAGCATTATGCAATATTTCAAGAAAAACATTAGGGGGCACCAGCTTACGCTAAGACCCTAGCCGACTTAAAGCATCAGCTGCCTTGTTCTTCCTGCGATAACATGCTCCACTTCGTAACCCTTGAAGTGACCAACAATATTATCAACCGCTCGGCTATAAGCCGCCATGAGAGGGTCTTTAGAATCCCAAGTGCCTAAAACTTGCTGAGCCACCAGATCTGAGTCGCCAAAACACCTGACCCTGCTTAAATTCATCTATTTGGCCACTCGCAGGCCATGGAGCAGGTCCTCGTATTGAGCTGCATTATTAGTACAAGGAAACATTAACCTTAGAACATAGCAAAACGTGTCACCTCATAGGGAAGTCAAAATAACTCCAGCACCCGAGCCGTCCAGCTGCCTAGACCCGTCAAAGTGGATTGTCCAATAATTATTATCCGACTTGTCCTCGGGCATCTGTAACTCTGTCCAGTCGTTGATGAAACCAACAAGTGCTTGGGACTTGATAGTTGTCCTTGGCGTATACTACAAACCATGGGGTCCAAGCTAAATGGCCCACTTGGCCACGCGACCCGTGGCTTCCCTGTTTTGAATAGTATCGCGTAAAGTCGCAGAGCTGACCACAGTAATGGGATGACAAAGAAAATAATGCTTAAATTTGCGACTGGCCATGGACACACCATATACTAGCTTCTGCCAATGTGGGTATCTCTGTTTGGACTAACTTAAAACTGCACTGACATAATAAGCCGGCCTTTGGACTGGGTACTCCTTACACTACATGAATCAGGAACTTTGCCGTCCGCCATGGCTGACGGCAAAGGCACAGATGGCGGACGACAAAGACATTTGTCGTCAACCAGCAAACGGCAACATGTCCGGCTGAACAGGCTACGACAAAGACCTCTTTGTTCTCTGCTGGCGGACGAGAAAAATGAAAAGGACTTTGCCATCCAATGATTGGCGGCAAAGAGCTTGGACGGCACACGTGGCAGTTCAGGTCCGTTAAGTGGTTAACGGCGTGCTTTGCCGTCAGCCAGTGGATGGCAAAGATGCGAAGGCCTTTGCCATCTCGTGGCTGACGACAAATCTGCCAAATAGGCCAGCCCCTAATTCCCAGGTTGCACAGGAGCTTCCATGTGGCAGCTTTGCCGTCCGCTAGTGGACGGCAAAGTGTCTATATAGCACCTGTTTTTTCCTAAATTCATTCAATTTTGACAGAATTTCACATATATATACACATTTCAAAATAATTTCAACAATCATACCAACAATAGGTTTCCAAAAACATATACATGTTTCCAACAACAAGAACATATACAAGATTCCAACAACATTTCCATATATACAAGTTTGCAACAAGATATCCAACAAGTTTCCAACAACATATCCAACAAGTTTGCAACAAGTTTCCATAAATAAAATGGAAGCACAAGCACTAGTAAAAGTTTGCAACAAGTTTCCATCAATGCTAGCTTCCTCATCTCAAGCAAATCTGCAAATTAAGAAAGATGAAAGTTAGAAGAAGAAGAATACTAGCTAGAAGAAAAATAAGAAGAAGAAGAAGAAGAAGAAAAAGAAGAAGAAGAAGAAGAAGAAGAATTTTCCTCTTCTTCTTCTTCTTTTTCTTCTTCTTCTTCTTCTTCCTTCTTCCTCTTCTTCTAACTAAGGTAGGTAAAAATGCCATTTTTAGCTAAGGTAGGTAAAAATGCTAAGTGTGTAGGTCATTTTAGAGCTAAGCTAGGTAAATAGGTCATTTTGGAGCTAACCTATGTAGTTATGCCATTTTTGAGCAAAATAAGCATATTTATTCATTTCGTAGGACAAAATGGTAAGTGTAGGCCATTTTAGAGCTTTCCTAGTTAAAATCGGTCATTTTGGAGCAAGTTACGGTTATTTTGTCATTTTGGAGGAAAATAAACGAATTATATGATAGTTTGGAGCTAAACCAAGGTTATTATGCCATTTTTTACTAAGTGCGCTTATTATGTCATAAATGAACTAGCTAAGCTAATTATAGATCATTATTGAGCTATCCTAGGTTGTTATGCCATTTTGTACCTAAGTGAGCTAATTAGGTCATAAATGAAGTAGCTAAGCTAATTATAGATCATTATTGAGCTATCCTACGTTCGTATGCCATTTTGTACCTAAGTGAGCTAATTTTTTCATAAATGAAGTAGCTAAGCTAATTATAGATTATTATTGAACTATCCTTAGTTGTTATGCCATTTTGAACCTAAGTGAGCTAATTATGTCATAAATGAACTAACTAAGCTAGCTATAGACCATTATTGAGCTATCCTAGGTTGTTATGCCATTTTCTAGCTAACAAAGCTTTTGTTAAGCAAAACACTTGGGAAAACTTACCATAATCTAGGAGATGAAGGGCCGGTCGAGATTGCGCCTCCGTGAGACGGGTCGATCCTTTGTGGGAGGCATGCTGCATGAAAGATCATTTGTAATGTTTTGTTAGCATGATGCAACTGAAATGTGAATACCAGTAACTAATGACCATTCAAATGGAACTCACTGTGTCCGCTATAGCAATCTGGGGCATCAGCGGAGGGGTCTGGCCGGTTTTCTCACACACGGACTGCACATTTTGTTTTCACGAGTCAGTCATATTAGTTAGTAACGAAACGAACATTGCATGCATGATTTGTCTAGTATGCGGGAGAAACTTACCACGAGGATCTTACATAGGTCCCGACGACTTGCATCGTTCCGGTTCCTCTCCGCCTCCAACAGATTAGCCATCCTCTCCTCCTTGTCCCTCACCTTCTCCTCCGCCTTCCTGGTTGCCTCTGCCACAAGCTCCTTGGCCCTAGACTCGATAGCCAGATCCACTGGCCGTGGTCGACGCCTCATCTCGGGAAGAGACATCGTCTGCCACTTCTTGATCTTCGAGAGACTTCTAGGACAATGTATAAGCCCATCCCCAATGGCTATGTGGTCATGTTTCCTCCCATCACCAGATAGCATCACGAGCTCAGGATCAAAAGGACTCTGGCTCGGGTTGAAGTCCTCGCCTTTCATCTCCTTCCCCTAGTCTCTGTACCTCATAAGCTTGTTGTGGGAGGAGATGTTGGTGAAGCTATCTGGATGATTGAATTCATCCTCCGAGAATGCCTTGTCCTTCTTGTACGGGGCACTATGGGCCATGGCATAGAGGTCGTACAGCGGTTGCACCTCCTTCTTGTTGTGTCGCGCTTGAAAGAGAGGAATAGGGTAAATTAGTAAGTAAAGCTAGCATGAAGAATGAAATTGCATGAATCGAACCACATACCCAGTGATCCCCTTACTCAAACAGGTTGGAGCTCCCTTGATGGTGCGGAACACCTCGCATCTGGGCACGCTTGTCCCTATCCTTGTTGTGGACGGCTAGCCATTGGGGGGATCACCACTCATCCACCAACCTCTCCCAAGAGTCCATCTTATCCGCACACCATCTCGGGGGCACCTAAGTTAGACAAAGAGAAATTTCAGCGCTACGCCTATGAAACAACTCAAGGAAACTGGTACAAGGCCTTAAGAATAGGTAATTACCGTCATGTACTTGTACTTACTCAGATACTTGAGGCGGCACTTCTTCTTCTGCCTCCTGATGTTGGTCGAGGCTTAGTAGTCTCGGACAGCCTGGACCCGAGCCTTGTGCCGTGTGTTCTGAAGTAGGTGCTTACACTTGGCTTCGAGAACCATAGCCGCGCCCCCCTCGTGTTCCTCAAGACACCTGTAGAAGGTCTACAATCAAAGAAGACAACATTGATCATTAGTACAATCACTAGGTACTATTGATTTTTAATTCTGTAAAGGAGCAATTACCCAAAATCTCCATCTCACAATGTCGGCCAGCGTCTCGCACACGACACTATCGACCATATCCCCCGGCGGGGCTGAGGTAGCCTCGTACAACTCCCAGGTCAGTGCTAGCTGTGGAATTTCACCCTCACCGGACAACAAGACCCACCCCGGGAAGTGGTGCCGGACTAAAGTACCAAGGACCTGGTTGGGCCTGCGGACACGATCTGCATGTATCCAACCCCTGTAGTATGACAAGGCCAACACATTAGATAATAATGTGAACAAACATGAAGGCAAAAGTGTCAGGACCCCGATCCTAAGTCACACCGATCTAGCACGTAACACATCATATCACTTTGCGGCCTCACGCACGGTATTCCCACGGGTGCCACCTTACTTGGCCCGGGACCGTTTGCGCCTTTTGGCTCACGTATATGATAGTGCCGCTAGCATCCATATGACAAAGAACCCGGGCTGACATGGCTAGTCGTGAACCCAAACTGGCACTAATTTACAGGGACAGGCATACATGACCCAACAACGAACGTGTCGGTCATCAGCGAGTGAATCCAGGCTGTAGCACTGGGCTAGCAGGACTCCAGTGAACCGGGCTGTAGCGGGCTAACAGGACTCCGGAATTCATCGCATGACATTTCCCCGAGGGGACAGACACAGGAACGAAGAAGGACACATGCCGGCCAGCCTAAGTGTTCCGGAGCAGTAGCAAGCTACCATGGCTCAGCGGAAACACTAGGAGACATTTCCCGGTAGGAGAGGCTACTAAGGATAAACAACTAGATAGTCAGATCCCACACATACCAAGCATTTCAATAACATACACACAATATGCTCGATATGTGCAAATACCACATGGCATCACAACATGACTCTACAACTCAAGTATTTATTCAATAGGCTCCGAGGAGCGAGATATTACAAACATGGGTCTCATGTCAGGACCCCGACTCGATGTCACATTGATCTAGCCGGTAACACCTCATATTACTTTGCGGCCTCACGCACGGTATCCCCACGGGTGACGCCTTACCTTTGCCCGGGACCGTTTGCGCCTTTTGGCTCACGTATATGATAGTGTTGCTAGCATCCATATGATAAGGAGCCCGGGCTGACATGACTAGTCGTAAACCCAAAGTGGCACAGACTTACAGGGACAGGCATCCATGACCCAGCTTCGAACGTGTCGGTCATCAGCAAGTGGGTCCGGGCTGTAGCACTGGGCTAACAGGACTCTGGTAAACCGGGCTGTAGCGGGCTAACAGGACTCCGGTACTCAATGCGTGACATTTCCCCGAAGGGACAGACACAGGAACGAAGAAGGACACATGCCGGCCAGCCTAAGTGTTCCAGAGCAGTAGCAAGCTACCATGGCTCAACGGTAACACTAGGAGACATTTCCCGGTAAGAGAGGCTACTAAAGATAAACAACTAGATAGTCAGATCCCACACATACCAAGCATTTCAATCATACACACAATATGCTCGATATGTGCAAATACAACGAAGCATCACAACATGACTCTACGACACAAGTACTTTATTTAAGGCTCAGGGAGCCATACTTACATACACAAAGGTACAGGTCTCACGACCCAGCATTCAAGTCATACAGTCATACAAACCAGCAGCGGAAGTAACTTGTCTGAGTACAGACAACTAGTAAAATAAAAGAGGCTTGGAAAGCCTAGCTATACTACGTGGTCCTTCACAAGCTCAGTATCACCACCTGGGCCTTTAGCCTACTCGTTGATGTCAACGTCTACGTAGAACCCATCAGAAGGGGTTGCAGCGTCTTCTGTAAAATGTAAATTATAGCAACATGAGTACAAAGGTACTCAGCAAGACTTACATCAGAACCTACATACATGCATATTATCAAGAAGGGTTGGTGGAGTTATTGCAGCAGGCCAGCTTTGACTCTTGGCTAGGCTAGACTCCAACTTGAAATGGTTTTGCATACACGAGTCCACTACTCACCACTTCAATACACTACCGAGGATCCGCCTCCGTCTTCCTACGGAAGAGCCATCCTCGGCACTCACACTTATCTTGAGGCTTTTAGCAGTTTCCATTTACTTGTCTATGAACTGTATAGGCAACCAAGTAGTCCTTTACCGCGGACGCGGCTATTCGAATAGATCATGATAACCCTGCAGAGGTGTACTTCTTCATACATGTTTCCACCACTTAGCGTCTGCACATGACATGTGCTCGGCAGACTTCAAGCGAAAGCCGACGTGGGTGTAGACCACGACCTACCTAAACACTTAAGTCTCTAGTCCAGGTTTATCGCCTATCCAGGTTCCATCCGTAGGGAGTCCGGCCGAGGTTTCCCATACGGCCCCGAACGATGTGAACAGGGTTCCCGAGATACCTAACGGGTATTCGGTACACCGTGCCACGTACCTACCGCATCACAGCCCACCCCTACGGTCAGCGCTGTCCACGGCCTCCAGTAGGCTACAAACACCAGAAACTACTTGCAACTCCTGGACAGAGAGCTAGGGTGATTAAGAAGTCGAGCGGGGTCATATTTCAGGGCCCAATGCATGGTAGTAGCTGTATCTTAAGTCACACATACAGATCTCAGTGCTTAGGTTCGGTTTCAATGAAACAACACACCATGTACTCCTACATGGCCTCTCATCGATACCTTTACCAAATCGTGTTCACCACACCACTCTCATTACCGACATAATCATTTCACTCTAGCCCATCACCCAGATGAACCAGACCTGACACGACTCTAAGCGTAGCAGGCATAGCAAGGTAGGAACAACACATACATATGGCTCAATCAACTCCTACACATGCTAGTGGGTTTCATCTAGTTACTGTGGCAATGACAGGTCATGCATAGGAAATGGGTTCAACTACCGTAACACACAGCAGTTTGAAACGCGTTGTCTTAATGCAGCAAAAGAGAGCAGGAGCGAGAACATGGGATTGTATCGATATGATCAAATGGTTGGTTGCTTTCCTGATGGTTCGATGCACTGATACGGTTCTTCGTTAGGGTAATCACGATACTCCTCGGAGACAGAACCTGTCGCAAGGGACACCGATACACAACCATCACCAACAATGTGCAACAATATGATGCATGCATGAAACATGGCAATATGAGTGTGTTGGGCTAATGCAACTAGAACCAGAAGGGTTTGAACTACTTTGAATCAAAGATTCAAATTTCAAACTCAAACATGGCCTTTTAAAGTGCTTTTCCTTGTTCTGCATTAAACATCAAGTTAACTTGTTTAGTCATGCATGAAAATAGTACAGATGGATAGATTGGATTTTTCTGATCATTTTTCATATATAATTTGTCTGATTTGGAGTTACAGAATAAAAGTTATGAATTTTTGAAGTTTAAATTATATTCTGGAATTTCTTATATTAGAATAATTCCAGAAAATCATTATTGCGTCAGCCTGACGTCAGTGTGACGTCAGCAGGTCAACGGAACACGTCAGGGTCAAACCTGACAGTGGGTCCCGCATGTCAGGGTGATTATTTTAATTAAAGTTTAATTAAAACTAATCCTGTTTAATTAACAGGGCTGGGCCCCACCTGTCATTGACTCAGGGGAGTCAACCAGGGCCCACCCGTGGTCAAAGTCAATGCCATCGGCGCCGGCGTTTAGCCGCCGGCGAGCCCGACGCGGCGGCGGGAGTGGTTTTGGCCGTTTCGGCCACCAAATGGGTCGCGGAGACCACCGGAGTGGAGCTGAGGACAAGCCGCAGCTCTTGGTGGAGTCCGTTGGGGTCGGGGTGGCCGGAGTTGGCGCCGGCGATGACTTTGGCGGCCACCGGGGTTCGGCCGAAGATGAACTTGGCGCTAGAGGGGTCGGTGGGGCTCGGGGAGTGGCTAGCTAGGTGCTGCGGAACTCGGTGAGTAAGATGGACACCATCTTGTGGCCGGAGGGTGGCCGGAAGCACGTCGGCGACGAGATCCGCGGCGGTGCGGGCGTGTGATCCTCGTGCGGTGGCTACACGGCTCGGGAATGAGAGAGGGAGGGTCGGAGGAGTAGCTAGGCTCACAACGCTCCCGTAGAGGCCACCGGCGGGGTCGGGGACGAGCTGAGGCGGCGACGGCGTTGAAGGGGATCTCCGGCGACGGCGAGCTCGGGCGAGGTCGGTGCGATGGTCTCGGGCCGCACCAGCACACGGGGCTCGGCTAGCTCGATGAAGTGGACGGCGGCGGAGCTCCTGGACACGGTGGCACGGCGTGGGGTGGACGGAGGGCATGGCTACGGCGAGGGGGTGGCGGCGATGGCGTCGGCCATGGCTGGGGCGTGCGAGGGGGAGGAGCCGGAGAGGAGAGGGGGTGTCTAGGGGGTTCGGGGGAGAGAGGGAGGCCGATTCACGGCGTTAGCCGGGCGAGGGAGGCGGCGAGGCGGCGAGCAGGTGCGTGGCACCCATGCGGTGCTCGCCGTCGAGCACCTGCCTGCCTGCCTGGCCGGCAAGCAGCTCGCTGGCGCGGTGCTGGGCTGGGCCGGCAGGTGGGCCGGGTGCTGGGCGACAGGTAAGCCTTTTCCATTTCTTCTGTTTTCTGTTTTCTCTTTTTTAATACTTCTGCAACTTTGTTGAATTAAATAAAATACCTAGGCAACTCCAAAAATCACCAAACTACTCCTGGTCCATAGTTGGATTATTTCCAACATGAAACATTTTAGTTTGGAGATATTTGAGCATTTAAATATTTTATATAATTTTAAATGCCCAAATTCAAATATTTATGATTTAATTCAAAAACCCTAAGCTGGCCTAGAAAAATGTGCACCACTTTTGGCAGAGGTTCTGAACCAAGACAAAAATGATGGGCATTTTAGAAGGGCATTTCAGGTTCATTGAAAATTATTTTAGTAACCCTAGTTAGTTTCAGAGGGGACTGGGGGTTCTGTCATCCCCATTTCAGGTTTCTGATGAAAAAGTAAACATGATGCAACACTCTAATGCATGGCTAACTAGGATGTGACATCTCATGACCCAACATTTAGAGCATACAAGTCAAAGCACAAGCGGAAGCTTAACATGTCTGAGTACAGACATATACAAATGAAAAAGGCTGAGAAGCCTGTCTATCTACCAGATCCTATCGAGGCACAAGATCGTAGCTGGGGTAAGAAGCTAAACGTCGAAGTCCAAGCGGTACTACTAGCGAGACTAAAGTCTCTCTGCAAAAACATAAATTAAGCAACATGAGTACAAATGTACCCAGCAAGACTTACATCAGATCTATCTACATATGCATCAGTATCAACAAAGGGGTGGTGGGGTTTAACTGCAGCAAGCCAGCTTTGACTCGGTGGCTAACCAGAACTACGACTGCAAGTAACTCTTTTGAGGTGGCGCACACGAGTCCACATATTCACCATATCAATACACCACTATGGATCCGCTCCCGTCTCCCTACGAGAACGCCATCCATAGCACTCACGCTTATCTTGCGTATTTTAGAGTATCCACTTTCACTTGTCTATGAACTGTACAGGCAACCCAGAAGTCCTTTACCGCGGACATGGTTATTCGAATAGATCATATTAACCCTGTAGGGGTGTACTTCTTCACACACGCTCTCACCACTTACCACCGTTTACACGACATGTACTGGGCAACCTTCAAGCGGAAGCCCAGCGAGGGTGTCGGCCACGACCTGACTAACCACACAAGTCTCTCGTCCAGGTTTATCGCCTACTCGGGTTCCATCCGCAAGGAGATCCGGCCGGGGTGTCGCTCACGGCCCCAAACGATGTGTGCAGGGTTCCCAAGCCCAAACCCACCTGTACTTGGTACACCGGGCCACTGTGCCTAGTCTGCCCCAAACCCACCTGTACCGGGTGCCACTTGGTAGACTACTAACACTACCTACAAACACCAAAAACTAGTTGCAACTCCTGGACAGAGATCAAGTTGATTAATAAGTCGAGAGAGCTTGGAGCACCCGGAGCCCAATGTGTGGTAGTAGCTGTTCATGGATCACAAACACAAAACTCAGTTCCTGAGGATGGCTGCAATGAGACAACCCACCATGTACTCCTACATGGCCTCTCACCGCTACCTTTACCAAATCGTGTTCACACACTTAGCTCACACACAGTAGGACATGTTTACAGACCTCCGATTCATTCCCGATGAATCAGACCTGACTTAACTCTAAGCAGTAGCAAGCATGACAAACAAGCATGAATGAGTAGGCACATCAGGGCTCAAACAACTCCTACTCATGCTAGTGGGTTTCATCTATTTACTATGGCAATGACAGGTCATGCAGAGGATAAAGGGGTTCCGCTACCGCAGCAAGTAACAGTTGAATCGTTGTTGTCCTAATGCAGTAAAAGAGAGCAGGAGCGAGAGAGTGGGATTGTATCGGAATGAACAAGGCGTTTTTGCTTGCCTGGCACTTCTGAAGATAATATAGTTCTTCATCGGTGTCATCGATCACATCGTCGGTACACGTCTACTGAGAGGGGACAAGCACCGACAAACAAAGAAGAAACACAACCAATGCAATACAACAATATGATGCATGAACGTGACATGGCAATATGCTGTGGTTTGTGCTAATGCACCTAAAACCAGATTAAATGAAGTTGGTTTGAATCCAAGATTCAAATTCAAACTCCACATGTGGTTATTTAAATGTCATTTAATTGAATTGTCCTAAACAGTAGTCATAAGTTGTTGTAACATGCATGAAAATGGTACAGATGGATAGATTGGATTTTTCTGATCATTTTTCATATATAATTTGTTTCATTTGGAGTTACGGTTGAATTTCTATGAATTTTAGAAGTTTTGAACATTTTCTGGAATTTCCTGAATAAGAATAAATCCAGTAAATGATTTATTGCATAAGCACAACGTCACTGTGACGTCGGCAGGTCAACAGGCGCTACTGCAGGTCAAAACCTGACCAGTGGGGTCCACTGGTCAGTGACAAGGGTTGGTTAGTGCCGCTGACATGTGGGCCCAGTCAACGGCCACGTCAGCTGGGTCAATTCTGACGCGTGGGGCCAGTCAACGTGTGACGTGGCCAGGTCAAACTAACCTGTGGGGCCCGTAGGGTTAGTTTAATCTAAACAGGAGATAATCCAGGGTTAGTTAGTCAGCGGGGCCCAGGTGTCAGTGGCTGCAGTGGTAATTAGTAGGTGGATTAGACCTAATCTAATCACGCCACATCGGCGTCGCCGGATCAAGTCGCCGGCGACCTTAAAGGATGGCGGTGGCTCGTCGGAGTTTCTATTCCGGCGACCATTCGCAAGGCGGAGGGCATCTACACGTTGTGGGTGCTTGGCCGCATCCATCTACGGAAACAAGAGGGGCTGAGGTCAGCCGAGCTCGCCGGAATCAAGCTCACGGCGGCGGCCGGAGTTTGGGCGATGATGCAACCGTCGCTATGGTGCACGGCAGGAGCAACGGGTGGCCTCTAGGTGCTCCTAGAGGTTTGCTGAGCACCGAAACGCGTTCAGCTTCGAGCCCGAGCGGCTGCGGCGATGACAGTGACATGGCCGGCGGCAGAAGCTTTCGGCTCCAAGGAAAACCACGCCTAGGGGACGCGTTCCGCAGCGAGAAGAGAGGGGAAAGAAGGCAGGGCTCATGTAGATCACGAAGCGATGCTCGGGGTAGCCGGGGGCGTGCTGAGGATGACAAATCGTCGAGGGCGATCGCCGGCTACCGAAGCTTGAAGACGGAGTCGACGCAGTCGTCTTGGGGCGTCCGGGCGCTCGAGGCTCGCTCCAGGAGGTGTAATGGATGGTGGCGGAGCTTTTAGACGACATGGGGAGGCGAGGGGAGCACGGTAGACATGGCTACGGCGAGCGGCGGCGACGAGCTCCGCTCAGTGGTGCAGGGGGAGGAGCTAGAGAGGAGTGGAGAGGCCAGGGAGCGAGGGAGAGGGGAGAGGGGTCACGGGCATCCCCGTGGCATCGCTAGAAGGGTCGGGGAGGGGGGGAAGCAGGAAGGGAGGAGGCCACGGTGACGGCAGCGCTCGCCACCGAGCTGCTTTGGGGCGAGGGGAGGAAGACGACAGGAGGGGGTGACCTGCTGGGCTGGGCCAGCTCCTAGGCTGCACAGTGCTTGGCCTGTGGGCTTTAGGTAAGCGCCAGGTACTAACTCTCTCTCTCTCTTTTCCTGTTTTTCTATTTTTCTGCAGCTGTGTGGCTTTATTAAAAATACTAAATCAATCCCAAAAATCATGCAACTGCTCATGACCACTTTTAGAAATATATCCTACAGTAAACATTTCAGTTTGGGATTATTTGAGCATTTAAAATATTTTATAGTATTTAAATGCCCAAATGCAAATAAGTAATGATTTAATTCAAAAATCCAGAATGGCCTAAAAACATGT
This sequence comes from Triticum dicoccoides, assembly GCF_002162155.2. NCBI lineage: Eukaryota > Viridiplantae > Streptophyta > Magnoliopsida > Poales > Poaceae > Triticum > Triticum dicoccoides. The sequence goes on along the minus strand of NC_041389.1, from coordinate 406,176,148 downwards.
GCATCATTTTTGGCAGAGGTTTTCACCTTTACCAGAAATCATGAACATTTCCAAAGGGCATTTTGGGTTTATTGAAAAAGATTTTATTTTGACCCTAGTTGAATTCATTAGCTGCTAGGGTTTATCAGCCCCGATTTCAAGTTTCATAAAAAATTTAAACATGATGCATGGATGCTAAAGCAAAAACAAGCAAGGCCTGAACTGGGGATGTGACAACTCACCCCCACTAAACAAGAATCTCGACCCGAGATTCAGGCGTAGGGTAAGACGAAGGGGAACACAACCTAACACAATCTTCACGATCCAGGTTGCCCTTCATAAGAACATTGATTCGATCACCATCATTGTATCGATGTCTTCCTCTGAGAACTCCAACTATCAAGACAAGAAGAGGAAAGGAAAACTCTAGAAGAATTGATCTTCTCGAAGACCGAACAACTCAGGATCAACTCATGGGATGAGACATAGCAGCATTCCCCGAGCTGAGACACGAGGCATACATCTATAAGGATGGAGTGGAACATATGACAAGGGTTCACTAGGTAGGCAACAATTTCACGCTTAAGAAGGTGGTGAACGGTTGTCAACGTAGCGAGGAGTTGAGTTGCCATGATACCTTAATGAGACATCTTAGAGGAGGTGACTCGTGGAATCATCCCTTAAGTGGCAAAAGAATTTCTTTTGATACATAGATCATTGGAACTCTCCTCACCAGTCTGAGGCAATTTACAAACGATCGTTTGACAGAGTTCGGGAGAAAGACACACTCGGGCTAGAATGGATGATGTGGATTACCTTGTTGAAGAAAACGTAATGGATCAATTTGCTTACCACCGGAAATGGAAGGGACCCATGGTAGAATGGCACATTGGCGGTGCAAGCTGGGAAAAAAATGCAAATGCTGGGAATGATTCTGGTAACTGGGGAAGAACCCAACAGTAGAGAGTGAATCCACTGTTTGAAAGGGTCATAGCATTGCCGAGGAAACTGAGAGCACTATGCAATTAATGCCGATGATCAAACCTAGCACTTGCGTGTGCTCTCAAGAACTCCGCTTCTAATGTTCTCCTTGATGTGCTAGCGTAACCCATTCATTGAAATGGTTTGGTAACTAGACCATCAAGTAAAAGGTCTAACTTCGGGCGCACAAGAATCCATAAGAAACAATTAGGGAGTAAATCCCACGAAATCCTTATGGGGAGGTAGCCAACTTTCTCAATCAAGAGCCTACAATAATGGGTCTTCCGGCTAGATGTGTTGGCCACGACATCCACTTTACCGGGTTACAAAGAGACTAATATTATAGTTCTTGGGAAAACGTTCCATCCATCATATCTGCCTGAGATTCAGATCTGGTTGGTGTCAAAATATTCCAGACACATCAAGTCTAGAAAGAAAAATGAAAGTTTGCAACACAAATCGACAAGATGATGTTGCGAGATTCTCGGGGAATGAACTACGATAGCAAGCTCCAAAACATGAGCTGGTTCTGCTACAAACATGTGAATACGATGTCCCAAACAATCATGCCCACGTAGTAGTCTTATAATGAAACACTACCGAGTTTAGGTTGGGGAACCATCATCAAGGATATTGAAGTCCTTACATAAGTCCGGATTAGCTCTTATGAAGGAACTCCATCTCCTTGAACAAATCTGTCAGTGGCTTGGTGTGCTAAGGATACATATAGAATGGAGGTTGCAAGTCTCCAAACCACAGAATGCTTCGCACGCATGCATGCCCTATTTGGGGTGATTCCAGAGGAAGCAACATTGACTTTCTCGAATCCACGGGGGCAACTTGCATCAAATGCACATGAATTAGAGGAAGTCACTTCTTCTTCCGGGCATATGCTTCATGCACGGAACATGAAGATAATGCTTATAGAAGTTTCCAATACTAGCTGGATGTTCAACACGAATCATGGAGGGGATAAGGATGTTGTCGATGGGCTCAACAACAATTCATCCAGGTTTCCATATGAATGGAATTCCACAATTATATGAACAAGGTGATAGCACTGGTCAGACCAAAGGATGTAATGTGTATGCCCGAGGGATCAACCACGAGTAAGACAACATTATGAATATCGTTGGTTCTGACTTGATTTGACGATAGCCCATACGCAAATCAAAGATTTGGGTAAGATAATAGATCCAACAATTCACATGAGGATCAGTCAATGAAGATATCATCTTTCTTCAACACACATGCACAAGGATATCCCTTGGAATGAACTGAGTCGGACAAGCTTTTATCTTCCAACTCTCCAAGTTGTTGTTTAGCTTAACCAACTAGCTTAGGGTATCCAACACAGATTCTTGGAGAAAGGGTGGTTTATAGAAAACCCAACTTGATCACGAACTCAACATAGCGGTCAGGTGACGACCTGGTGATACTTCCGAGAAGATATTCAGAAAATCACGAACCACCGATATGTCACTAGGCTCGAGAAAAATCTTGCTTTTCAGGGCAAGACGAGATGATCAAATAAGAAAGGGATTGAATAATCCTAACTCATTGATCGAAGAGTGCACCGGAAATAAGGACTAGGTAGCACGATCAGTCTTAGAATGATGATTCAAGAACCAACACGCTAAGAATGAAATTATTGTCCTTTAACTACCAAGCAACAAGGTTGCTAGGAGTATTGATTTTACACATCACGATTCACTTGTCGACATTCCGGTTGTAACAACACGGGAACCGAGAAATGAATAATGATGGAGAGAGTATCACTGTATCAAGAGTTCATAGGATGGTGAGCAATTCCCGTGATATTCTTGATATAAAGATGGTAATACTCCAAGGTGGAGCAGAGCAAAAGCTGGATTAGTATTTATTCTGCGGAGCACAACTACTTTGACCCAATCCTGGATATGGATGGGGTACTAGAGTTTGTTTCTCCTAGTCATTCTGGAATAGAATGGCTTGATGGACCACAAGAGTAATAGGCATCGATGAACGAATGCACACATACTCTCGACTATCAATTGATAGACGAAGGTCAGAAAATAACTAAAGAGGGACAACTCCAAAGAACATATGATTTTCTGAGTTGTGGATGCATAGATTTAGTATGTCAAACAAAGCTCAACATATTTCTTACGGATAACCCATGCAGAAAGGTTGAACTGGCAGAGTCACAATATAGAATGGAGAACTCACCAAAGAGCACTCTATTGTGATATTCGGTTCAATGAGGAACTTCTGCCATATTGGTTCATGGTATTGGAAGAACGATATACCACGGACCTCGAGGACTATCGCAAAGGTTACTAATAACCTAAAGGGACGAGCAAACACTATCAACATGAAGTAAGTAGGGTGGATCTTGGGTCAAGAACCCAGGAATAGAATGCCTACTAACTATGTGGCATCACGGGATGCTTTCGAGAATGATGTCCAGAATCATCACACTGGGAACACAAAACATGGCTACGTTACTAGGTGATACTCTAGACACCTAGGGTCATAATAATAGCTCCAACATATACGCTGAGGCAATAGAGTACCTCAACTCACCGTTTAGTGTGGTTAACCCGGCCAGAAAGGACATCGAAACAGAGGGAAGGATTTTGCAATTGCATCAGATTATTTAGAAACCTGGGATGACTCGGATATCATAACGGCTGTAAATGCTCAAAAGATTGGAGACATGCTACAAAAATGGTGGCATAGCCACTCAGAAGCACAATATCAAGGTTTCCAGATCAACAGTTAACATATAAAAGATAGTAGGAACTGAATGCAAGCTTAGAACCATCAATCCTATACGGCTACAGATTAGTAACATGTGATCCTGATAGAAAGAAGAGAAATCCCAATTTCTTAACCCCGTAGGAAAGATAAGATGACTCGGATCAAAAGGCATAAGGTATAAGGAGTAAAAAGAGCCTTACGTTCCATCCCACAATCAATTCCCTTACATAACTATAGAATTTTCTAGACTCAACTTCGACCAGTTTGGCTTGGTAAACCTACAGGCAGTCAAGCTCTGATACCAAAGCTGTCAGGACCCCAATCCTAAGTCACACCGATCTAGCATGTAACACATCATATCACCTTGCGGCCTCACGCACGGTATTCCCACGGGTGCCACCTTACCTGGCCCGGGACCGTTTGCGCCTTTTGGCTCACGTATATGATAGTGCCGCTAGCATCCATATGACAAAGAACCCGGGCTGACATGGCTAGTCGTGAACCCAAAGTGGCACTAACTTACAGGGACAGGCATACATGACCCAACAACGAACGTGTCGGTCATCAGCGAGTGAATCCAGGCTGTAGCACTGGGCTAGCAGGACTCCGGTGAACCGGGCTGTAGCGGGCTAACAGGACTCCGGAATTCATCGCATGACATTTCCCCGAGGGGACTGACACAGGAACGAAGAAGGACACATGCCGGCCAGCCTAAGTGTTCCGGAGCAGTAGCAAGCTACCATGGCTCAGTGGAAACACTAGGAGACATTTCCCGGTAGGAGAGGCTACTAAGGATAAACAACTAGATAGTCAGATCCCACACATACCAAGCATTTCAATAACATACACACAATATGCTCGATATGTGCAAATACAACATGGCATCACAACATGACTCTACAACTCAAGTATTTATTCAATAGGCTCCGAGGAGCGAGATATTACAAACATGGGTCTCATGACCCAACATTCAGAGCATACAAGTCAAAGCACAAGCGGAAGCTTAACATGTCTGAGTACAGACATCTACAAATGAAAAAGGCTGAGAAGCCTGTCTATCTACCAGATCCTGCCGAAGGCACAAGATCGTAGCTGAGGTAACAAGCTAAACGTCGAAGTCCACGCGGTACTACTAGCGAGACTAAAGTCTCTCTGCAAAAACATAAATTAAGCAATGTGAGTACAAATGTACCCAGCAAGACTTACATCAGATCTATCTACATATGCATCAGTATCAACAAAGGGGTGGTGGGGTTTAACTGCAGCAAGCCAGCTTTGACTCGGTGGCTAACCTGAACTACGACTGCAAGTAACTCTTTTGAGGTGGCGCACACGAGTCCACATATTCACCATATCAATACACCACTATGGATCCGCTCCCGTCTTCCTACGAGAACGCCATCCATAGCACTCACGCTTATCTTGCGTATTTTAGAGTATCCACTTTCACTTGTCTATGAACTATACAGGCAACCCAGAAGTCCTTTACCGCGGACACGGCTATTCGAATAGATCATATTAACCCTGCAGGGGTGTACTTCTTCACACACGCTCTCACCACTTACTGCCGTTTACACGACATGTACTCGGCAACCTTCAAACGGAAGCCCAGCGAGGGTGTCGGCCACGACCTGACTAACCACACAAGTCTCTCGTCCAGGTTTATCCCCTATTCGGGTTCCATCCGCAAGGAGATCCGGCCGGGGTGTCGCTCACGGCCCCAAACGATGTGTGCAGGGTTCCCAAGCCCACCATCCGGGTGCTACTTGGTAAACCGGGCCACTGTGCCTAGTCTGTCCCAAGCCCACCTGTACCGGGTGCCACTTGGTAGACTACTAACACTACCTACAAACACTAGAAACTAGTTGCAACTCCTGGACAGAGATCAAGTTGATTAATAAGTCGAGAGAGCTTGGAGCGCCCGGAGCCCAATGTGTGGTAGTAGCTGTTCATGGATCACAAACACAGAACTCAGTTCCTGAGGACGGCTGCAATGAGACAACCCACTATGTACTCCTACATGGCCTCTCACCGCAACCTTTACCAAATCATGTTCACACACTTAGCTCACACACAGTAGGACATGTTTACACACCTCCGATTCATTCCCGATGAATCAGACCTGACTCAACTCTAAGCAGTAGCAGGCATGACAAACAAGCATGAATGAGTAGGCACATCAGGGCTCAAACAACTCCTACTCATGCTAGTGGGTTTCATCTATTTACTGTGGCAATGACAGGTCATGCAGAGGATAAAGGGGTTCAGCTACCGCAGCAAGTAATAATTGAATCGTTGTTGTCCTAATGCAGTAAAAGTGAGCAGGAGCAAGAGAGTGGGATTGTATCGGAATGAACAAGGGGGTTTTGCTTGCCTGGCACTTCTGAAGATAATATAGTTCTTCATTGGTGTCATCGATCACATCGTCGGTACACGTCTACTGAGAGGGGACAAGCACCGACAAACAAAGAAGAAACACAATCAATGCAATGCAACAATATGATGCATGAATGTGACATGGCAATATGCTGTGGTTTGTGCTAATGCAACTAAAACCAGATTAAATGAAGTTGGTTTGAATCCAAGATTCAAATTCAAACTCCACATGTGGTTATTTAAATGTCATTTAATTGAATTGTCCTAAACAGTAGTCATAAGTCGTTCTAACATGCATGAAAATGGTATAGATGGATAGATTGGATTTTTCTGATCATTTTTCATATATAATTTGTTTCATTTGGAGTTACGGTTGAATTTCTATGAATTTTAGAAGTTTTGAACATTTTCTGGAATTTCCTGAATAAGAATAAATCCAGTAAATGATTTATTGCGTAAGCACTGCGTCACTGTGACGTCGGCAGGTCAACAGGTGCTGCTGCAGGTCAAACCTAACTAGTGGGGTCCACTGGTCAGTGACAAGGGTTGGTTAGTGCCGCTGACATGTGGGCCCAGTCAACGGCCACGTCAGCTGGGACAATTCTGACACGTGGGGCCAGTCAACGTGTGATGTGGCCAGGTCAAACTGACCTGTGGGGCCCGTAGGGTTAGTTTAATCTAAACAGGAGATAATCCAGGGTTAGTTAGTCAGCGGGGCCCAGGTGTCAGTGTCTGCTGTGGTAATTAGTGGGTGGATTAGACCTAATCTAATCACGCCACGTCGGCGTCGCCAGATCAAGTCGCCGGCGACCTTAAAGGACGGCGGTGGCTCGTCAGAGTTTCTATTCTGGCGACCATTCGCAAGGCGGAGGGTATCTACGCGTTGCGGGTGCTTGGCCGCATCCATCTACGCAAACAAGAGGGGCTGAGGTCAGCCGAGCTCGCCGGAATCAAGCTCACGGCGGCGGCCGGAGTTCGGGCGATGAGCAACGGGTGGCCTCTAGGTGCTCCTGGAGGTTTGCTGAGCACCGAAACGCGCTCAGCTTCGAGCCCGAGCGGCTGCGGCGATGGTAGTGATATGACCGGCGACAGAAGCTTTCGGCTCCAAGGAAAACCATGGCTAGGGGACGCGTTCCGCAACGAGAAGAGAGGGGAAAGACGGCAGGGCTCACGTAGATCACGAAGCGATGCTCGGGGTAGCCGGGGGCGTGTTGAGGATGACGAATCGTCGAGGGCGACTGCCGGCGACCGAAGCTTGAAGACAGAGTCGAGGCGGTCGTCTTGGGGTGTCCGGGCGCTCGGGGCTCGCTCCAAGAGGTGTAACGGATGGTGGCGGAGCTTTCAGACGACACGGGGAGGCGAGGGGAGCACGGTAGGCGTGGCTACGGCGAGCGGCGGTGATGAGCTCCACTCGGTGGTGCAGGGGGAGTAGCTAGAGAGGAGTGGAGTGGCCAGGGAGCGAGGGAGAGGGGAGAGGGGTCACGGGCGTCCCCGTGGCATCGCTAGAAGGGTCGGGGAGGGGGGAAGCAGGCAGGGAGGAGGCCACGGTGACGGCAGCGCTCGCCACCGAGCTGCTTTGGGGCGAGGGGAGGAAGACGACAGGAGGGGGCTGGCCTGCTGGGCTGGGCCAGCTCCTAGGCTGCACAGTGCTGGGCCTGTGGGCTTTAGGTAAGCGCCAGGTACTAACTCTCTCTCTCTCTCTTTTCCTGTTTTTCTATTTTTCTGCAGCTGTGTGGCTTTATTAAAAATACTAAATCAATCCCAAAAATCATGCAACTGCTCATGACCACTGTTAGAAATATATCCTACAGTAAACATTTCAGTTTGGGATTATTTGAGCATTTAAAATATTTTATAGTATTTAAATGCCCAAATGCAAATAAGTAATGATTTAATTCAGAAATCCAGAATGGCCTAAAAACATGTGCATCATTTTTGGCAGAGGTTTTCACCTTTACCAGAAATCATGAACATTTCCAAAAGGCATTTTGGGTTTATTGAAAAAGATTTTATTTTGACCCTAGTTGAATTCATTAGCTGCTAGGGTTTATCAGCCCCCATTTCAAGTTTCATAAAAAATTTAAACATGATGCATGGATGCTAAAGCAAAAACAAGCAAGGCCTGAACTGGGGATGTGACAAAAAGGTTAAAAAAGAGTAAATTAATGCACTGACTTCTCCCTGTTAGGCTGAATCAACCACCTCTCATCGCGGGTCGCCGGCACGAACGGTAGCTTAGTACCACCACGCTGGTAGACCTTCTTGGCCTCCTCAACCCGCTCGCTCTTGCTGAAGCTACCTTAGATATGGTCTCTAGTCTCCGAAGTCACGTGTTACGAAGACTCTGGGACCCAGGCTCCTGGGAGGAAGACTGTGGGACCCGAGTCTCCTGGGAGGAAGACACTAGGACCCGAGGCTGGGCGACCAGAGGCTCGTCGACCCGTGGCTTGGCGACCAGAGGCTCGTCGTCTCGAGGCTCATGGACTGGAGTCCAACACGGGTCCAGGTCAGACGGGTCCACCTGAGGCGGAGCACTCCGGTGGTCCAGAGAATCAGCGGGGGGTGGCGGCGAGGAAGGCAGAATAACCTTCCTGCCTCACATAGTGCCCCGTCCACCTCTACCTCCACCCCTCTTCTTCCCCCGACCTCCTCTCCCGGTCGAAGAAGAAGAGCCCGCCGAAGGTGTTGGGGGTGTGTGCATGCTATCTACTAGCACCCTCCGAAGGTTCTTGGGTGGAATAACAACACCTCTCCCACGCACCGAGGTAGGAGGCTCGGAGCGCTCTCGACCCAGGCCCACCATCTGTCAACACCTCCAATGACAAAGAGTAAACGAAATTAGTACAACATAAACATAATAAAAAAATAATGTGTATCATCATCATGAACATAATAAAAAACTGAATACCTAATAACACAAACTAATTAATATCAGGGTGTCGGTGTCGGGGGTGCCCGTGTCGGGATCTCGGGGTGTCGGGTTGGGGGTCGGGGTGTCGGTGGTGTCATGTCGAGGGTCGAGGGGTCGTGGTGTCAAGGTGTCGTGTCGAGGGTCGGGGTGTTGGGCTGTTGTGTCGAGGGTCGAGGGGTCGGGGTGTCGGGTGGTCATGGTCGGGATGGCAAATCCTCGACCCCTCGACCCCTTGACCCTCAACACGACACCCC
>NC_041389.1:406166078-406166579 GCF_002162155.2 Triticum dicoccoides | reverse complement strand
CACCCTGACCCCTCGACCGCCGACACGACACCCCCGACACCCCGACCCCTCGACCGTTGACACGACACTCTGACCACTCGACCGTTGACAGTAACCTAAAAAACCTAAACTAATTAAACTAAATAACCTAGACCAATTAAACCTAAACTAACAAAAGTAGAAAACCAAAACCAATTAAACCTAAACTAACTAAACTAGATAACCTAAAGTAATTAAACCTAAACTAATTAAACTAAATGACCTAAACTAATTAAACTAATTAACCTAAACAAATTAAACCTAAATTAAATAACCTAAACTAACTAAACTAAATAACCTAAACAAATTAAACCTAAAGTAAATAGCCTAAACAAATCAAAGCTAAACCTTAACTAGAAAACCTTAATTAATTGAACCTAAAAACTAACTAAACTAAAAACAGAAAAAAACTGAAAAAACAGGATGACAGGAGCTCACCATGGGGGCGGTGCTCCTCGGGGGCGGTCCACCGGCGGATGCGGC
>NC_041389.1:406158397-406165756 GCF_002162155.2 Triticum dicoccoides | reverse complement strand
GGAGAGGAGAGGAAAGGAGAAAGAGAGAGAGTGACGGCGGGGGCATGGGTTGTTATCTTATTTTGAAGCATTGCCATCTGTGTCGCCTTTGCCGTCCGCAAGCTGATGGCAACAGAATCTTTGTTGTCTGCTGGAGGACAACAAAGGGGAAGCCTGTTAGGGTTTAACAACCAGTGGGCCAAATACCCTCTTTGTCGTTAGCTAGCAGACGACAAAGAAGCTTTGCGGTTAGCTAGCAGACGTCAAAATAATGGCTGAGACAAAGCATTACTTTGCCGTCTGCTGCCGCTTTGCCGTCTACTTTCTCATGGCTGATGGCAAAGACATTTTTTACCGTCCGCTAGCAGACGACAAAGAGGTGGCAGACGTCAAATCTTCTGATTCCAGTAGTGTTACCCGGCTCTTTCCTTTCCACTACAACTGCCACGCTGACGGATCTACTATTGGCTGCTATATAGAAGAGCAAAGGTTCCTTCTCAATAGGAGCTGGAAGAACCGGCGGCTCAGCCAACTACTTCTTAAGTGCTTCAAATGCCTCATTAATTAGCAGCATCACTCCAAACAAAATAGTTTATTTTCTTCACCATCTGTTATAGAGGAATAGCCTTTTCTCCCAGGCGGCTTATAAACCGGCTTAAGGCTGCAATACAACCCGCCAGATGCTGAACATCATTGACATACGCCGGCTTAGCCAGTGAGGTGATAGCCTTGATTTTCTCCGGGTCAGCTTCGATGCCTCTCTTTGAGACCAAGAAATCCAAGAGCTTGCCTGAAGGCACACCAAAATGCATTTGGCCGGGTTAAGCATCATCTTGTAGATACAAATATTATCAAATGTCTCTTTCAGATCTTCCGACATGGTCTACTTCTTTCTAGACTTCACAACAATATTGTCCACCTAGGCATGAACATTGCATCCAATCTGGCTATGGAAATAGTTCTGCACACAACACCGATGAGTTGCTTGGACACTCTTGAGCCCAAAAGGCATAAACACATAGAAGAAATCTCCAAAAGGCGTGATGAAAGTCGTCTTCTCTTGGTCTTTGAATGCCATCTTGATCTGATGGTATCTAGAATAAGCATCCAGGAAACACAAACCCCCGCAACCCGCCGTAGTATCTATGATCTGGTCAATATGGGGAAGAGCAAAAGGATCGGTTGGACAAGCCTTATTAAGGTCTGTGTAATCCACACACATGTGCCAAGTGCCATTTTTCTTAAGGACCAGCACCGGGTTAGCCAACCATTCAGGGTGAAAAACTTCAACGATGAACACAGCTGCTAAGAGCTGGGCCACCTCTTCTCCAATGGCCTTACGTCTCTCCTTATTAAAACGATGGATGAATTCCTTGACCAGTTTAAACTTGGGATCAATATTGAGAGTGTGCTTAGTGAGTTCTCTCGGTACACCCTGGATGTCTGAAGGCTTTCAAGCAAAGATGTCTCGATTCTCACGGATGAACTCGATGAGCGCGCTTTCCTACTTTGGATCCATATTGGCACTAATAGTGAACTGCTGAGATGAGCCGCCAGGGATGAAGTCAACCTATTTGGTATCGTCTGCCGACTTAAACTTTAACAAAGGATCATGCTCTGTAGTTGGCTTCTTTAACAGAGTCATATCAGCCAGGTCAACATTGCCTTTATAAAACTTAAGTTCCTCCATAGCACAGGCAGCCTCAGCATAAGCAGCATTGCCTTCTTCACATTCCAAGGCTATCTTCCTGTCACAATGTGTCGTGATGGTACCCTTGGGACCTGGCATCTTCAGCTGCAGATACACATAACAAAGTCATGTCATAAATTTGGCGTAAGCCGGCCGTCCAAACAAAGTGTGATAAGGGCTTTTGATCTTGACCACTTCAAAGTTCAATGTCTCTGCCCGGTAATTATGTTCATTGCCAAATGGTACTTCCAAAGGAATCTTACCGGCTAGTTACGCTGATTTACCCGGCACCACCCCATGAAAGACTCTAGAGGACAGCTTAAGATCTTTGTCAGTCAAATTTATCCTGCGAAAAGTATCATAATAAAGGATATTAATGCTGCTGCCTCCATCCATAAGCACCTTAGTGAACTTGTAACCTCCAACATGAGGATCTACCACCAAAGCCAACCAAGCCGGGTTGTCAACCTAGGGCGGGTGATCCTCATGGCTCCATACAATTGGCTGCTCTGACCATCGTAAGTATCGGGGTACTACCATCTCAACTACGCTCACCACTCGTTTATGAACCTTCTGATCTCACTTGCATAGGCTCATGGTGAAAACATGATATTGGCCGCTAGTAAGTTGTTTTGGATTACTCTAATAACCTGATTGTTCTTGCTGATTCCCTTGATTGGGCTGCTGGTTAAAGCCGCCCCGATTGCCCTGACCTTGAACACCGGATCCTGAGCCGCCACCTCTAAAGTCGGGCCCGTGATAGCCGGACGCTGGCCCGTCGTGTGGGCCATTATTGTTAAGGTGGTCCTAATGAAAACTGGAGTTCTTATACTCCTGCATGATGAAACAATCCTTCCACAAGTGAGTCGACGTCCCGTCGGGATGACTATGCTTTGGGCATGGCTGGTTCAAAATCGCGTAAAGGCTGAACTTTGGCCCTCCGAAATGAGGTTGTGGTTTTCCCTTATAAAATGGACCGTTATTTTGTGTATTATTATTGGCCACAAAATATGACCCGCCGTCAAGTGTCTTGCGCTTACCATTGCTACCCTAGTTATGCCCTGTCATGTTTGGCTGCTACCCTTTTCCATTGCCGTTCTTCTTCCCATTGGTGGACTTATCCTCATCAGACCACGGGTCTTTAGTATTGTCATAGTCGGCGTACTTGATGACATACGCCATAAGCTCTTCCATGTCATTGAAGTGACGTTTAAGCCTCCCTAACTTCTGCTTGATGGGGAGAAAACGACATTTTTTCTCCAGAATTAAAACAGTAGAGCCGGCATTGATGCTATCTAAGGAGTGGATATTAGCAGAAAACCGGCGCACCCAGTGGTGGGCCGATTCATCCTCGTGTTGGACACAAGCGTCTAGATCAATAACCGACAGAGGCTGCTTGCACATGTCTTTGAAATTCTGAATAAAACGCGCCTTCAACTCCGCCCATGAACTGATGGAGTTGGCAGGTAACCCTTTCAGCCAGTTCGTGCTGTCCCATCTAACATCATGGTGAAGTATTTGGCACATACATCATCGTTAACATCCATGGCCAGCTCATAGATCTCAATCCAAGCCTCAGGCGGTTGATGAGCTGTCTAATTAGGCACCTTGCAAGGACCCTTAAATTTTTTTGGCAGGCGTTCATTTCAAAGAGTCAGCACCATACAGGGTACTCCAACTGACCGAGAGGTGATTCCCGCTTCTATAGGCACAAAACGATTTAACTGAGGCTATCGATGAGCCGCTAACTGAGCCGCCAGCTTTGCCTCTTGGCGTGCTCTAGCTTGATCCGTTAGAACTAGAATATTATTATTGCCACGGGGCGGGTCATGCCAATGGGGCGGGTTACGATGTCGTTCGCTGCTGGAAACAACTGGCGACTCAACACGCCGGTTCTAGCTTCGACTCTCATGCGGATTTGAATGGATTTGCTCGCGGCTTTAAGAGTACGTCAGGTGCTGAGAAACCGTCATCTGAAGAAGTTCCACCGCGTTCCGGGCCTCTATCACAACATGAGACTTGCCTTCAATGGGAAGATCCGCCAGCCGTCAAGTCTCAACAATCATGTTATCCAATGGGTTAGAGTAATGACCCGGAGGTGTTGATACTCGCTGAGGTGTGGTTAAATCTACACGGGGCAGGTCTGCTGCGCGGGGCTGAGCCGCCACTCCAGTCACAGGTGCCTCAGTGGCCCGGGTCATGCCGGGCGGGTTACCCAGCCTTGCGCCGTGGGTAGTGAAGAGGTTCCTCCCCTCAAATTGCGGAGGCAAGTGGCTCTGGTGCCTCCTCCGTAAGACATTGTTTGATGCTTTCTGGTCCACACTTAGGTGAAAAGCCTCGACGCATACTTGTTGTGACTCAGCCTCCAAAGCGGCCTGCTCTATTGCCATTCTAGCATTCTAAGCATCAAGCTCCTCCTTAGCTGAGCTATCTCATCCCGTAGTTTCACAACTTCCACCTTATGATTTGCCTGAGTTGCTGGGGTTACCTATACAGTTAACAAAGTTTCCAAACCCTCCAAGAACTCGGATATGGCCTGAGCTGGCGGGCGTACATGGTCGCTTGCTCTGGCCGTCGCAGCAGTCGTTGAACTAGAGGTCATAGCCGCAGCAGTTGATGAATTCAACACCTGTTGCATGCCAGCCAAGAAGATAGCCGCCCTGCTCGGTGGCTCATAGGAGTCCGGAATACTGTCGCCATAGGAATAGCCCCTAAGCCTGCCATCTTGCAGTCAATAGATTGATTCGGTCTCGCCGGTTGAAGACTCATCACCTGAATAGGTGGCCATCTCTCCACCAGACTCCAAGCCCTCCTCAAGGTCCATCCCATGGATAAAACCGACAAAAGTACACTTCCGGGCGGGTTGAACCTTGGCGGGTCTCGTGCGTCGAGCCGTCTCGACGGTGTCGGAGCAAGCGACCGGCTCAGGATCTGATTCGCCAATCTTGCCGATGAAGACTTCAATTCCGCCAAAGGGGACCCGATACCCATACTCGATTGAATCGGCCTCGGGACCCCGACCAGAATCATCAATGTAGATCTTGCCGCGACGGCTCATGGTCATCCAGCACACAGCGTATCCCTTGATCCCTAAGAAGCTGCCCTTCAAGAACTCGAAACCACTGTGCTCAGGCCCCATGGTGGGTGCCAACTGTCATGGATTTGTCACGGCAGATGCCCTAGTGAAATGACTTAGGTGTGGGGCCATCGCAACTAGGTTAGCTTGAAGGGGTTGGATGGGACAAAGGACACAAGGAGTTTACTCAGGTTCGGCCCCTCACAGTGGAGGTAAAAGCGTACGTCCTGCTTCTAGTTGTATTGCTTGATTTTTGATTACAAGGGAGCGAATATGCTTGAGCTAATTCTCGATTACTTGTTTCTTGAGTTAACCCGCCATCGGGTCTCACCTTTATATACACAGGTTGGGGCTTGGCGGCTTACAGAATCCTGGTCGGCTCACACAACATGACCGGCTCGGTTTCTAACTACTCATGCCTTACAGAGCAAGTCTTCCTTCGGCGGTTCAAGGGCCTTGGCCTTGGGCCTTCACCAGGCCTGCCTATAAGAGCTGCCGTGTTCATACTTATTCTTGGGCCTCCTTGGACTTTCTTCCTATTAAACCGATATCGGTGTGACCCGGCCCCTCCTGGGCGGGTCATACCTCGGAACTATATACCTAACAAGAAGCAAGGGCAAGGTAAATTTCGGGGAGTTCCCGGTTACGATGGGTGGTCGGGGCCGAGCGATACATGGAGGTTTCTCTTGTACACATACACGCGTGTGTGTGAGGCATTGCGCTCTAACTGAACCCTAGCGAGGCGTTGGGCTCTAACTGAACCCGAGTGATTGCACTAGCTACGTTACTGAACTCCGATCGATCCCTTGTTGTGAAGTGAACCCAAATGATTCCATCGCTACTGCTGCTAACTGAAGCTGATCGAAGCTGCCTCTTGATGAATAGTTCCCAGTGAGGGTTGGATGAACAGTTCCTTGTGGGGGTTTAACGAACAGGATCCCGTGGTAGTACAGGTCATTGCCGCTAGATGAACATGACCCCGATCGAGCAGGTGGGGGTGGATGAACAGTAGCCTGTAGAGGGACCCCGTGGAGGGCTGGTTGAATAGTAGCCAGTGGAGGTTGGATGAACAGGACCCCATGGAGGGCTGGTTGAACAGTAGCTGGTGGAGGTTGGATGAACAGGACCCTGTGGATGAACAGTAGCTGGTGGAGGCTGGAGGAAGTTGACCGTGGATGGACAGTAGCAGGTGGAGGCTGGAGGAAGTCGACGGTGGATGAATAGTAGCCCATGGAGTCCTGTTTTGTGGTACGCCACACCCATCCCGATGAATAGGACCATGTTTCGACCGTAGGCGCTCCAACACAAGTCTATTTCCTCCGTTTTGCGGTATGGCACACCCCTCCTGATCAATAACACCCCATTTCGACCGTAGGCACTCAAACAGAAGTCTGTTTCCTCCGTTTTGCGGTACGCCTCACCCTTCCCGATGAACAGGACCCTGTACCGACCGTACGGGGTCAAACAGAAGGCCGTTTCCTCCGTTCTGCGGTATGTCAAACCTCATTTTGGCTGTTCCGTCCAAGCCAGTTGGCTTCCGATGAACATGCTACGCTGTTTACTCCGTTCAGACCTAGCCGGCTGGGTACTGATGAACAGGATTGGTCGCTGTACACATTAGAGACCCCACCCGTATGTACATATGTAGCCGTATTTACTATCTTGCAGTGTGGCCATACATACGTGTACATAATATAGACGCGACTGCGTGACATACTACATCGGTGCCTCTACTTCAACAGGTGTGGCTCCTTACTCGGCCATGGTACGTCACCGCAGAGAGACCGATTGACTGCTATGTACGTACACGTTCGCGGCCGGACAGATAACGCTTCCTTCGCTTCAACCTGGTGGGTCCTAGCTGTCAGGGGCTAAGAAGGTTGTTCCTTCCATGCGAAGATAAAGCCGGTGGGTCCTAGCTATCAGGGGGGAACATTTTTTTCATGAAATACAGAGGCCCTTCCGGTAGGTCCGAGGTGTTAGGTGGAGGAATCATTATTTTGCACGTAATAAGGAGGCACTTCCTTGCATGCAGCCATGGACCCAGCTATCAACCTCTCCACTTACAGTCCTCTTCTGATGGCTGACGTTCGTTGACCATGTTAATGACGTCGTATCGCCCGAGAGCACCAAGGTGGTGGACGATGGCGTAACCTAGGAAGGGAACGACCCGGAGCTGGGGAATAAGCAGTAGTGGATGCCCACTCGAAGGGGAGTACGAGGGTTGACTGCTTCAACTGCGAATTGAGGCTGCCATCTCCGGAGAATAATAGGGGGTGTGGGAGAGTAGAGGGAAGGCCTGGCCAGCAGTGAGAGTAGGGTGGGGTGGTGAGTCCTGCATGGCAGCATAGCCGGCCACGGGAGGCAGGAGCAGGCGGCAGGGCCGCCGCTGGTTTGAGCGGCAGGAGTAAGAAGACCAGAGGTTGAAGAAGCACGACAACCGTTGGATGGACATCGTACGGTCAGCACAGCTAGAATCTTTTATATTGACTAAGTTGACAAAGCCCTGCGTCTGCGTCAACTTAGTAGGCCCACAAGTCAGCCTCCAAATATGGTGAGACTGACCTAGCAGCGGGGCTATCAAATATTTTTGTTTGTAATAGCTGGTGGATCT
>NC_041389.1:406123708-406157997 GCF_002162155.2 Triticum dicoccoides | reverse complement strand
GATGGGTCCCAGCTGTCAGGAGGAGGAATAATTATTTTGTGCGTAATAAGGAGGCATTTCCTACACGCAAAAAAGGAGGCACTTCCTTGCGTGTGACCATGGACCCAGCTGTCAGCCTCTCCATGTACAGTCCTCTTCTGATGGATGTCGTTCTTTGACCACGCCGTGCCGAGAGCACCAAGGTGGTGGACGACGGCAAGGCCAAGTAAGGGAACGACCCGAAGCCGAGGAAAACTCGGCAGTTGTTTCCCACACGGAGTGGGTACGAGGGTTTACTTGTTCGGCCACAGTGTGAGGCTGTCGTGGCCGGAGAATAACATGAGGTGTGGGTGATTTGAGGGATAGCCAGGCCAGGGATGCGAGTATGGTGGGGCCGTGAGGCATGCCCGGCAGCACAGCCGACCACGAGAGGCGGGAGCAGGCGGTTCCGCCAGTGCTGGTTTGGGCGGCTGGAGCAGGAAGATCAAAGGCTGAAGAAGCACGATTACCGTTAGATTGACATCTAACGTTCTGACGCTGGTAGAGTCGATTGTTGACTAAGTTTCTTTTTTTGAGAAACTTGTGTATGCATGAACTTACTAGGCCCACTAGTCAGCCTCCAAATATGTGGTAGACAACATAGCACCCATTTGCTATTTTTAATCATCTGTACCCCATTTTCTCATTCTTAAGGAATTTCTTACAGCTCATTTTCTGCCCAGGACCACGGTCAATAAGTTCAACCTTATTTTGCATATTTCGGTGGAGTCTGAACTGTTTTAATCCAGAAATGATAAAAATTATTTTTTAATAACTTATTGATTTGCCAAATAAAATATCGTTTTGTTTTTGTAAGCTAATAAGACGTGGGATGATTGAGTTGGTTTTAGGGAAAACCAGTCATAAAAATCAGCGCTGGGAGGGAAAACAACAACAACAAAAATAAGGATGTAAAGATGTAAAGGGAACTTTATGTATTTTCAATATAATAATACATGTATATGAACTAGTAAAACTATAGGTAGAGATTAGAAAACAGAAGTAGGACATGTCATTTCAAGAGGAAAACAGAACTGGGCTGTGTGTTTGATTTTCAGTAAAAAAACTGCATGCGGATGTTCTAAGACAAAATGTAACTAAGGCTAGCGGGCTAGAGGCCAGTTGATACCTCCTAGATCTTTGTGCCCCATTGTCATCATGGGTTGGGCCTGTTAAAAACAAAACAAGCTTGGGCAGTCTATAGCCCAGTTGAAACTTGCTCGATCTGAAAAAATAATATACCTGTTGGATCCCTGTTATCAGTCTGTACTTGCAGAATTCTCTCATTTATTGACTATGTTGAAGACTTCATGGGTTTCACTGTCTTAGACATCAGCATTATTTTTTCCATGATGATAATAAGTGCATGCATTTGCTAGCGTACGACCATGGACCTGCTGGTTCCGTATGGTTAGGCTCTGTATGGACAGCCGTCTTGTGGTTCCACTGACGAATTTCATGCAAATTGCATGGTTTTCAGTGAAAGAGGACTAAATTCATTGCATTTTACATATTTATTTCATTATGGAATATTTTACATATTTCAACTAATAATAACGGACTAGGCCTTTTTTAGTCCATGGGAGGCGCTTCAAGATCGAGGTTGCGACACTTAACTATTCTAAAAGGCCCAAATCCATCGATCCTCTCTTTTAACAATTTGCAGCTGGGCTTGGCATGCCACAAGCCAGTTCCGACATGTTGCGTCCAACTATCAACCTATGAAACCAGATGGATCCCCTATGTACTTCGAAGATGTAAAACATTTGCAGAACTGGGAATTCGAACGACAGGTGCTTATTCTACCCATCACATAAAAATCAGGTGCTTGAAAATTCATTTCGAAACAAATATTTAGCTTTATATCCACGTCGACCCTCGACGTGATGGTTGGAAGAAAATGCCAAGTTCATATCGAAAGATCGTTAACAACAACAACTTGCATACGACCAGGTAGTACAAGTACAAATATCAAACTAACTTATAATATTTTTAGTGCTAGCCCTAGTGTTCTTCTAGTAGAGGTGGATCAAGTTGGTAGAGGTAGAGCAAGTTGCTCAGGCGACAACCATTGGAGATGCACCAGCACCACCTCGGGGACCTGGAGCAAGAGAAGGAGTAACAAGACTAGCAGAGGACTAGCTCCCGCTCCTTCTCTTGCTCTAGGTCCCCGAGGTGGTGCTGGTGCATCACCAAGTTGGTCCTCTGCTGGTCGAAGTACTTGTTGGTGTGCAGCACCAGAACCTTTTTGCTGCCCGTCTGCCAGCCATTGACCATCACCGGCTAGGTATTGCCGGTCTTGTGCCACATCGCGTGCATGCCGCACTCCAACTATATCTTGCGACACATCCATGTGCCCCTTTTGAATGCTCTGGAGTTGCGCTGGAAGAAATGCTTGCTTAGGCCACTCAGTGTGATACCTGTAGTATTGTCAAATATAGGTTTTAGTGTACGTAGTTGGCATTTTCATAATATCTTTGGCTTGTTACAGTCACTTGTTTCACTAGGTCTGCGTCTAAAAAGAGAAATAGAGCTAGAAACAAAGGAATATGTTTGTGCAAGTAGACAGCCGATCGGTGTCTCACCTGGAACTCTACAAAAAAAAATACACTTCCATCATGATACGTGTTTGTCATAGTAGGTCACGTTTTCTGTCATGCATGTACATCCATGAAGATTTTATGACAGAGTCAAGATAGTCATACCTGTGCTATTGTAGAAGTGTTCCATGACAATACCAAAATCATCATCATGGAAGTGTCCACTTCCATGACAATAAATGGCGCGCCATAGGAGTGCTTTCATCAAGGGTAACAGACACATGGAATCCACTATAACGGGTCGCCGTTAAGCTATCGGGTTCTGGTTTGGATCCTATAACCCGTTAACAGCCCCGACCAATGGGGATTTTCCATGTGCAAAATTCTCATTCCCCGGAGGATCCACGTGTCGGCTCAGCGTTTGGGCAGATGTCATCCACTCATAGTACGGGAGGTGCCTATGATACGTCGGCACGTGGCAAGGCCCAACAGTGGCCCATTACGGTGAAAAAGGCCGACCGAGTAAAAATTAGCAGGCCGGCCCATATAAGGCCTACTTGTGTCAGGTCCATTTAAGCCCACGACCCATACGAGGTGTGCCAATTCAACCCGTCAATGGGTCGTTAATGATTTTACACCATTGCGGCCCATCATTAGTTCGAGCCTGTTAACAGCTCGCTATATATTTGGGCTCAATATCGGCCCGATGTGGTTTCGTCCTATTGATGGCCCATCCAAGGGACGGGCCAATTTTCAGGGTGTACAACTTTTGGCCTTTTAGCGACCCATTTAAGTGTTGGGCCAATTTCCTGTTTGGTGTGTCTTTTAGCCTGTTAACGGCCCATAAATGGGCTAGGCCACTTGCAGTTGGACCCGAGTTTTGGCCTTTTAACGGCCCATGCTCTTCATGGTCCAATACCATCCCGGTTTCTCTTTTGACCTGCTAAAGGCCCACAACACAGTTGGGGCATATATAATACGACCTGACTTTCGGCCTCTTAGAGGCCCATGCTCTTCATGGTCCAGTACGATCCCGCTTTCTCCTTTGGCCTGCTAAAGGCCCACTGAATAGTTGGGCCATATGTAAGCCGACCTTAGTATCAGCCTGTTAACGGCCCATGAAATCAAATGGGCCCACCTGTTGGCCGCTTCGATGTCGGCATGTTAATGACCTAGGAGGTAACAAGGTCGAGCATTAACTGTCGGCCCGTTTCAATTATACTGACCCAACAGAGCTTTCGGCCTGGTTACGGCCCATTAACTTAATGAGCCCACTAAAATTCAAACATGTCTATAGGCGCAATTAGATAATTTGAGCCCATTACGATGAGCAATTATGCACAGGACCAAAACCGATCAATCAAAGGCCTATGAGAATTTTGGCCCCTGAGAGCCCATTAGGGAAGCCCATTAAGGGTAGCGGGCTGCTTCCTTCATATTGGGCCGATGACTATTCGTGCTAACTAATAATTTCACTACTTTTTTAGATTCCTAGCGACCTGTTAGCTAGAATGCGAGGCGCGCTAAGGAAAGGTACGAAATACAAGGAAAAATGTTGCACATCCAACATATATTACAGGAAATTACATCCACTGGGCAATCAAAGATTGATGCCAGTGCAAATAAATGAACAGAACCTAATGATCTACAATGTCACAATCTGCAACTTCAGCGCGGTTGACGCCCATAAGCATGCGCGAAGTTTTTCCTTCTTTGCTACACTGTCTCTGGAAACATTGATCAGTTGTTGTTGCGCAACAATGTGCACCTCGGATTCCTCCATGATTTCCATCATTGCTTCAGCAAGTAATTGGTTCACAAACATACATTCTTTCCGTTGCATTCAAGACAGAGGAAACTGAACAGATTCAGGTTGCAATTTTGGCAGGCTTGTATTCTTGATAGTGGAGAGTGTCTCGACCACTGCACCATAACATAAATTAGGAGGGGAACCGAATATATTAATCAAGAGTTATTGCCATATTACCTGGCCTAGATTTATTGAAAAGAAATAACGGGGTTGCCTTGCTGCTTTCAGAGTCTGTCTTCTTATTTTCAGCAGCCTGCACCAAATTAACACACTAGCATTGTTATCATTGGCCAGGTCAGATAATAGGAAAGCAACATTGACACAACGAATGTTTGGGCAACCAAACCACACCAGCCTACACCAAATTAACACAATATGGCACATCTATCATCAGCCAGGTAAAGTAATACGAAAGCAACATTGACACAATGAATGAATGGGCAATCAGAGCAGCACTACAGTTCGGTAATGTGCATGATATGAGATAGTACACTCATGTAGCTCAGTATGCAAAACTACCAAGTAGTTTTCCTTACAAAAATAAACACTGTTGCCTTTAATTATACATTTTTCTACAACAAAATTTAGATCAGATAAAGGTTGGATTCACGCCGATTAATAAAACACATGCCGATCTAAAAATATAGTGATATACAACAGGTACCTACATCAGCATTGGAGCACAGAGAGTTCCCGCAAGATAGTTTCCTCGAAGATGATACCAATGCAGAAATTCTTCTATCTGTTAAGCTTATTTTCTAAAATAGAGATTGGTAAGAAACATGTAGAAAATATGATGAGCATGCTATAAAATTTCATGATGCGAGGATACACACACACTTCATAGAATGGAGTTGACATATTTTTACTGGACTGCAGCGGATTAGTTCTTTGGCCACTGGAATCTGCTTATTATCAGGAGTTGGGTTTCTCTGTGTTGGAGCAGTATCTATGAAAACTAGAGTTGGTTTACTATCTCCTGGCGTTTGGATCTTTTGCAAAGGCCTTGTTTGTAACCCATCAGATTCTAACATAACTGTCTTCCCCTTGCATGCCTTATATAGAATAATGGTGCTTCAATTATAAAACATGCTACAACAGAGAGATGGAATAGGCACTGAAGAATAGAAAGGCATGACCTATTGACATGTATTCCCTCCATCCGGAAATAAATTTATGGGTCTAGGCGTATTTTAGTTCTAGATACATCCATTTTCATCCATTTTTGTGACATGTAATCCAGGCGGAGGGAGTATGATGTAAGAGCTAGGGATACGACAGGACAATAGAGTAAAAAACACTAGTTGAATGTAAAATTGTATGCTAGCGGAATACATACAGAAAAACACTAAGGCAACATATGCGTGTATGCTTGGGAAACTAAGATGGCATTGCAATAGACCACTAGAACAACACTTCAATGTAAAAAAAACATGGTATGATAGACATATGAAGTACATACTGATGAATAAAAATGCATAAGATATTCAGAAGCATGATGTCCAAACTAAGGAGATGGCATTGGGATGGAGTAGAATGACAGTACCTGAATTTGAAAACATGTTATCATGAATGGAATAGGTACTGAAAAACAGGAAGGCATGACATATTTACATGCATAATCAGTATTCTAAGCACATGGCATTGTAACAGAGTAGATGCACTCCAGGACATTATATGTATGTTGTACCCATAACACGGGCCAAGTTAGAGCAAGGACCTTGTGGGCTGAAGAGGCTTCATCATCTTTCTGCAAGTCTTCTGAAGAACTGCCTTTACTTGTTCCATCGTATTGGGTATCACTAACATCAAGTTTGTTGGCCGTTACATTGCTCCGTGAGGTTCTTATGGATATATCAGTGTGTGCAATTATATATGACATGCATGGAAAACAACTAGTAGTTAAATTTATGTAATGAGTGCCTGTAGGATATGACATAAATAGTAGGACTGGGGTTAACTAGTAGCACAGGTCTCCAAAACTAAAGGGAGAACACAAATGAAAGCTACAGAATATGTATCATTTGTACTTGAGATTAACTAGATGGCACACAAAAGTATTAAAGAACAACATAGGTAATACTAGAAGTGGTATAATACTATAATCACCAGCCTGTGGGATAGCATTGGCTGATGGATGATAACTATGGAACATCGTTACCTAAATAACAAGTCTCTTAGCTGAACTATGGCACAACGTTAACTCCTGAACAAGACCCTAAGATATAACAGTGAAACGTGATAATCTATTTTACATGCTTAGATGAATAACAAGGTCATAAATAGTGCACACAAGTAAGATGAGGGTACAACCTATCTGGCCGCCATTCATAGGAGTGAGCATCATGTGCTGACTTGTCGATGGCCCTGTAGTTGTTGTGGCTGTCCATGTCGGGCATGCACATTCGATGCAGGGAACTGTTAAGTGGGGATATAACTCCCTTCTGGTGTATGCTTCCCTGGTTAGAGCAGCTGCGGTGAGAAGGAAGACAGTGTGGCTGAAGATGCAGAAAACGCATAATGTTAAGAACGACACATATATTTGATCTGAAGAAATACCCTAAGAGATCAACAGTAAGGTACGAGAGTGGTCACATGTTTGTTGACTGAAGACTAAATTGGGGTCACACGATTTTATTTTATTTTGGGACTATCCGATCTACGCCAGATGGCTTGATGGTCGTCTTGTGCCTCCCGGCCGACACTGCTCAGAATCTTCCCTGAAGAGCAAGCGACCACCGGCATAGCAGCCTACCTCCGCCGTCCATGGCCACGAGAGCTCCGGCCAAAGCTTTGCTCCCCACCCCTCCGCACGGTAGTGGTTGCGCCACGCCCGGCCAATCCACAAAGACTCGCTGTCATCCAGATCCGGCGGCGGCAGTACCTTCAACCCATGCAACTCTAAGATAATCATGTAAGCGCTGCTTCCACGGCGAACTTGCGCCCCCGCACCCTTATGTTAGACACCAACCAACCGGCAGCCTAGGAGCTCCGCCGCCTCGAGGGTTGGTGCTTCCCATTGGGAATCAATTGGCCTAGAATAAAAATTCAGGCAACTGACTGATGTCTGCTAGAACTATGTCGGTATTTCCCGAAAGAGGAGGGGATGATGCAGTATATCGATGGTAGGTATTTCCCTCAGTGATGAGACCAAGGTTGTCGAACCAGTAGGAGAACCTCCTCACACCATGTAAACAAGACCTGCACACAAATAACAAATACTCGCAAGTCGACGTGTTAAAGGGGTTGTCAATCCCTTCCACGTACGGCGCGTCAAGATAGGCAAAAACGTGAGGTAAAAAGTGGTAGATAGGGTAAATAGATCGCGGAACAAATAAATTGCAGCAAGGTATTTTTTATTTTTGGTTTAATAGATCTGAAAATAAATGCAAGAGAAAATAGATCGCAAAGGAAAATATGATGAAAAGAGACCCGGGCGCCGTAGGTTTCACTAGTGGCTTCTCTCGAGAAAAATAGCAAATGGTGGGAAAACAATTACTGTTGGGAAATTGATAGAACTTCAAATAATCATGACAATATCACGTATAGGATTAGTAGACCGACTCCTGCCTGCATCTACTACTATTACTACACACATGGACCGCTATCCAACATGCATCTAGTGTATTGAGTTCATGAGAAAATGGAGTAATGCAATAAGAACGATGACATGATGTAGATGAGATCCGTTTATCTATTGCAGTAGATATAGATCTCATCTTGTTATCCTTAGTAGCAATGATACATACGTGACGGTTCCCCTTCTGTCACTAGGATCAAGCACCATAAGATTGAAACCACTACAAAGCACCTCTTCCCATTGCAAGATAAATAGATCAAGTTGGCCAAACAAAACCCAAATATCAAAGAAGAAATACGAGGCTATAAGCAATCACGCATATAAGAGATCAAAGAAGACTCAAATAACTTTCATGGATAAAAACATAGATCTAATCATAAACTCAAAGTTCATCGGATCCCAACAAACACACCGCCAAAAGACTTACATCATATGGATCTCCAAGAGACCATTGTATTAATAATCAAGAGAGAGAGAGAGAGAGGAAGCCGTCTAGCTAGTAACTATGGACCCGTAGGTCTACAAAGAACTACTCATGCATCATAGGAGAGGCACCAATGGAAGTGGTGAACTCCTCCTTGATGGTGTCTAGATTGGATCTCGTGGTTCTGGACTCTGCGGCGGCTGGATCAATATTCCGTCGACTCTCCTAGGGTTTCTGGTGGAGGAATCATTATTTTACGCGTAATAAGGAGGCATTTCCTTGTGTGCGGCCGTGGACCCAGCTGTCATCCTGTCCACGCACAGTATACTTCCGATGGTGTTGTTTGTTGACCATGTTTACCACGCCGCCCCGAGCGCATCCAAGGTAGTGGACGATGGCGAGGCCCCGGACAGCAACGAGCCGGAGATGGGAAGATGCGGGAGTTGAGTCGCAGATGGAGAGGTGTACGAGGGTTAACTGGTTCTAGTGTGGTGTGGTTCGGTAGTCAGTGGAGAAGAACCGGAGGTGTGGAGGGGTGGAGGGATGGCCTGGCCAACGGTGGAGTAGCGCTTCACAGCGAAGCGTGCTAAGAGGAGCTATTAGCAGCAGGAGGTGGGAGGTCGTCCCGGCGGCGCTGGAGGAAGAAAACGAGGGATTGAAGATGGATGCGGATCGTTCGATGTAAATCCAATGGCTAACATGTTAGAATTATTTGTTGAGTAAATTGACAACGACTTGCGTTGGCTTCGACCTATTGGCCCACATTTCGGCCTCCAAAAATGTGGCACGTATTCAACCCATTTTTTCAGAATTTACAGTCTTTTTTTGCATGGTAGAATTTACAGTCAATTTGATCTTTTTTTGAATTACAGTCCATTAGCTAGGCTGGGTGAACAAATAATGTAGCGTCCATGCGGACCATTTATTTTTTTCCTAAAAACTTACAGGCCATTTGCACTTTCTCGAAATACACGATTTTGCTGGGCTGATTCTAATTATAATGTTGGGTTGGGCCAGCAATGTTATCAAATAATAAAAAGGGGCTGAGCATTTTGTTATAAATATATTTAAATAATAAGTGATATTATTACATTCATCCTTAAATCTTACCAAGCTTTTGTACACAATCACTAGGATTTTCGTGCCAAAACAATCCAGGATTTTATTGTTAAGAAATTATTTTTATAAGTTAATAAGATGTGGGATATTGTTTTCTTACATATGTAAGTATCTGTTAAATATATGATGCAACAAAAATAATATATAATAACATATAAAATAATTTAAATATATATAATATAGTTAGAAGGGAAACATAAGTTGGACCTGGCGTTCCTATCCTTATATAGAAAAATAGAACAGACCTCTGCGTTTTCTTCAAAAAAAAATACATAAATTAGGCTGCCGATGTTTCAGGAAAAATGAAACCTCGGATGGGAGGTCCATAGGCCGATCGATACATGACGGCCCTCAAGAAAATACAAACATGCCTATGGACCTCCCATCCGAGGTCGTGGGCTACGCATGTTAAAAAAGAAAGCCTAGACGGGGCAGCCCAAAAGCCAGCTGATACTTGCTGTCCCAGTGATAATAAATGATACCTGCCAGCTCCCCAACTTCTTGTGAATTTATCTCCTATAGTAACTACATTGAAGCACCTAAAAAATGTAACTATGTTGACAAACCCATGGGCCCCAACGTCAGTATAGCATTAGGAGGAAGTATTTTTTTGATGAGGCACATGCTTGCGTACGGCCATAGACCTGGTGGGTCCCGACTGTCCGCCTCTCCATGTACAGTCCTCTCCAGATTCCTCTCGTTTGTTCAGCATGTTCACAACGGCAGACATCAGCGTCGCGGCGAGCGCACAAAGGCGCAGGAGGGGATCCGACCACCTGAGGAAATGCCTTATTATTAACAAAACTACTGAACAAGCCTATTTGCCAAGTGACACTACCCGACAGCTGTTCCGCCCGGGTTCGGTTCCACCTGTGCAGGGAAAATATCTCCAAATTTTTTGCCTCTGCCTTTATTGACATGTGGGTCCCCATTGTCATCTACGCACACCATGTCCAACACTTGCCAAAACTTCATCCCTCGTTTTCTCTGTGTTTCGCATACTTGACATTGTGTGGGCATTTTGAAAATAGCAGATCTTTTTGGCTATGCATCATATGAAGATGTGCTATGCATGAATGTTGATCAGCACGATGTTAATTGGCTGGTAGTTCCATTTTCGACCATGAATAAAACTTCCAACATGATGTTAACCCTGTTTGAAAAGGCCGTGTTAATATAAATGATCTGCCTCTGAAAGTTGCAGTTTCTTATCTGAATTTGAACTTGGAGTTTCTTATCTGAAACTGAAACTTGTAGTTTCTTCTCTAAAAATCACATTGTCTGCACTTTTATACTCCTATGAAACTGCATTTTTTAAGTTCTAAAAATAGATCTCTAGGATTCATAAAATACTTCATATGCTCAATACTGCAAATCTGAAATTGAAAAGACATTCATATCTGAAAGTACTCTCAAAATACACAACACAAAACACAATTCAAAACCTGCAAATACTGACAACCCTAAGCTCCTCCTGACAATTCACAACCAGCCCGACTATTGGGTTGGGGGCAGTCCCCTCCTATTCCTCGGTTGCAGACAACCGCCCTATGAGACGATGTGAACGGCGAGGGGCATGATGGCGGGGAAGCGTCGTCAGGCCAACTGTTTTCTCCACTTGCAGTTGGGTTCGGTCGACAAAGACTCCACCGGCTCGCTCTAGTAGGACACCCTCACAAACGGCACCCTGTAGATGCTCGATCCTTCAATCTCTAGTGGATGCTCCCTCTGGGATCGATACTCCCACCACCGCTCCCTCACGATCGGATTCGGTGAATCTGTTTGCTCCATGGCCCAGAAGAGCAGCTCTATGTACTCCCGCGCGACTCCCTTCGGGAGTATCACTGCCTTTTCACTCTGTTGTAAATATTTGGCCATGGATGTCGCCATCGCCACTAGTTGGTCCTTCTTGTCAAACCAAGACTGTATATCCAACATCCTAGCTAGTTTCACAGGGTCGCCGTCTATGATCCTCACATATCGGTTGTACTCCTCCATCAATCTACTTCTCCACAGCACCTTCACTCGCCGGCGGTGGTTTTTGAATGGAAGAGGAGAGGAGCAACGCTGCTTTTGGATTAGAATGGGAGAGGAGTGACACTGGTTTTGGACTGGAACAGGAGAGGAGGGGCGATGGTTTTGAAATGGAAGAGGAGACGAGCAGCGCTGAATTTAGATTGGAACAGGAGAGGAGCGGCGGTGGTTTAAGAGGAGAAGAGCGGAAGAGCCGTGCTGGTCTTGGAAGTATTTTTTTGTTTTGCGTATTTTGGGTCAAAGTTTGACCACGTACTGTATTTGACAAGCAAAATGTGAATGCATGTCACCAAAAATTGTATCGTTTGGTTTGTATCTGAATGTAATTTCAAATTATATTATTTTTGCAACATATAACATATATTTCATGTGCAAAAATCATGGTCAATTATGACCCAGAATAAAAGGGAGACTAGTTAATGTGGGGTCACTTTCTTAATAGAAGGGTAAATTGATTTTGATTTTGATCCAGTCCTAGCGCGCCGGCCCTCTCGTCCAATCCTAAATCGCTGTTGCACGCTCCTCTCTCTCTTCTCCATTGCAAAACCACCTCGTCTTTTCTCCATCATCTCCATTCCAAAACCACCGTCTCGCCTTTCCCTCTTCTCCATTGCAAAAGCACCTCCTCTCCTCTCCATCATCTCCATTCCAAAACCACCGTCTCGCCTCTCCCTCTTCTGATCTTCTGCATTGCAAAACCACCTCCTCTCCTTTCCATCATCTCCATTCCAAAACCACCGCCTCGCCTCTCCCTCTTCTCTACTGCAAGACCACCATTTCTCCTCCCATCTTCCAAAGCTAGCACCGGACCATTCCGAAGGACATCTATGGAGAGGATGCAGCAGCGAATCAGGCAGATCGCTGGCGGCGACCAGGCAAAGTTAGCCAGGTTCAACGAGATCCTTACTTGGTTTGACAATGAGTGGGAGATTTCGAGGACGGTGAGGGCCATGTGACAATGTATGCGAAAGAGCGAGACAACAGCGATGAGGGTAGTGATGTACATGTACTCCTCGGCGGCAGTCACGCCGCAGTCCTCCGAGTTCATCAAGTATCTCCTCTGTGCGATGGAGCATACGGTTTCGCGAGAGGCGACCGTGAGGCGGAGGTGGTGGGCGTACAGGTTGAAGGTCGAGCACCCAGAGGATAAAGAATCGATCGAGTATGGTGTGTTGTTTGTGAGGGTGCAAAGCCAGCCGGAGCCACATGAGTATTCGTTCTCCCACCGCAAGAGGAGGCCAGATGGCGCAACGTCGCTTCCTCGCCGTTCTCCACGGTTCCCTCGATGCTCGCCTCGTTTCAACAGCGGCGGTAGGGTTTAAGGTAAGCTTCACATTAACCTAATCTTCCACCTGCTCATGCTTACAATCAGTGTGACAACTAATGACAATCATGCTTACAATCAGTCTCCGAGTACTATGCCAATCACCCTAAAATAGCTCTGGACCTTTGGGTCAAAGTTGTCACACAATGTACAAATAAAGAAAAATAGATTGGTGCTTCTTTCAGAAAATAGTACTCCCTAGAAAACTGCCAATATAAGCTACTCGTATTTGGTTAGAGGATTTGTTGCCGAGAAAGATCCGTCCATAGAGAGCGCCACACATCCCACTGGTGGTGGTGGATGCCAATGCTTGCATGCAGCATGGTTGGTGTCGGTAATTTTTAATTGGCACACCTCGCACTCTGCATATATGCTGGTTCCATACGTTCGTTTGTTCAGTTCCACCAAAATGCAGCTGAATAACCCTGTTTGCACAGATAATGAAAAAGTGTGATTACATTATAGTGGCACTAGTTGATGAAACACACAAAATAAATAGAAGAAAATATTGCGATAGTATCATAGTATGCCATGCTGTGAGGGCGAGATGGGCACTGTGACGCCTCATACGGTACGCCTCATGCTGGAAATCGTCCCAAGTCTTCCAGATACACTTTCTGCCAGTGATGAACATCAGTGTATAGCGGTAGTACAATGAGGCGCCTTCAGACATTCAAATCTGTATTTTTGTACATATCAACTAAAATTAAGCACCCCAGTTTGTAGAAACACTTAAACATTAACAATGGGACTAGTTGATGAAACATACATTAACAAAGAGAAGCACTTTTTTATCTACATTGGAAATGAAATGATAGAGAGGACACTCGCGCTATTTTAACTGTATTATTACTTCATTTTATCAGTGACACTAGGGTCGAGCAGGTGGCAAACGAGGTGTACCCTGCATCGCAAGGATGGAGGCCGGGGGTGCTTAGACTGGGATGCTGAAGCTGGCTCTTTCAGTCACCAACATGAATGATTCAATTCATGGGACCATTTGGTGCAGTTCACCTAAAATGAAGCAATGTCACGTGAGCTAGCAGCTTCTTCTTCATTTTTTTAAGAAAAGGGCTCCAGCCCCGGTTCCATTTCTATCAAAAAACAAAACCCACAGAGCTTCTTCTTCATTAGTTGCAACAAAATTGAGCAACATCAAGGTTGGTTGTGAAGCTCCTGGAATGTTCAACTATAATTTGGATATCATTTGTGCAATTCAACTAAGATCGAGCGTGAAATGTATATCTCTGTTTGCACAAAAAAGGTGGAAAGGAGGGTGACTAACAAGTGATGCAACATGCAACAAATGAAAAGAAGCATGTTCCTTATCTGAATGGCAATCCTACAAGGAAAGTAGAAATTTCTAAAGCAGTGGCATTGCTAGATATTAGTGTGGGCATTAGGATTAACAATGACAACCATTAAATACAGCGTTACTTTAGGCACGGGAGAGTAGGCGGACCAGGACGGTTGCATTTCTAACAAAAAGAACCAACTTATCTTAATGGGAAATTTAGCACGACATGTAAAAAGTGCCATTGATTCATATTACTGGAGGCATTACATTGAAAACAACATTGGTTTAACGTGTCCTTACTTTTAACAGTGCGACTGCTACATTTCACCAGTGGCATTACATAAGAGTGGCCCGGGGCAACAAACATCAGAACAAGATATCCGGGTTGGTCCCATTTTTGTTCAGTATAGCCACCTTATACTGTGTGAGGCTGGCAAATCTAGTGCTGGACTTACTCTGTTGACTTGTCCCCCAGTCCCAACTATCTTTCCATTTTCAACCAATAGATCAGGTTTATATTGAGTTTGTACTACATTTCCCTTTATTTCCCTATTAGGCCTAGAGACCAGTTGGATAGCCAGTCTCTGCTACTTTTTGCCCCCATTATTTCCTCTTTCGACCAAGTCCTAGATTCAGGTAACAAATCTTACCCCAACCCCCACCCCCTTTCTTCCTTGTTTGAACCAAGTAGTACTAGATTCGAGTGCATGAACTAGTTTTACCTCTTAACCATAAAAATTTAGGTGATTTTTGAATAGCCGATCGATCCTATCTACGAGGGGGCCTGAGAAATAGTAAAAGATACAAATGCAGCGATGTCAGGAGCTCTGCAAGTAGAGCAAGGCCAGTTTTGAAGGAAGTTATACCTGATGGTTGCCGGGATGTCGCTAGGTGGGCGGCGGGAGGCCGGATCTGCCCACACTACGATAGCGAGGAAGAAGGGGTCGGAGGCCCTCGCTCGCGAGCGGTGCTTGGGAGAGAACGGCAAGGCAGTCTGATTGGGACGCGCTAGCAGTGGGTAAGAGCCGTCATCGAGGACGACCGTGTGAACATTGCACCTTCTCACCTTCCCCGACGTAGAGGATCCGGCTGGATCTGTGACCAGCGGTGAGAAGAGAGAGAGAGAGAGAGTGAGTGAGTGAGAGAGAGAGAGAGGGAGAGAGAGAGAGAGGCCACCGCTGTTGTGTTTAGATCTGGAGAGGACGAGACAGTGTGGAGAGAGCAACACTAGCAAGCAAGCGCGGAGGCTCCTGCCTATATAGTGGAATACTAGTTTTCTTTTGTCTAACAGAGCCGGCTTGACCTCGTCAATGACTGTCGAGAATACTTCATGCACGTGACCCGGAGGCGCAGTTGTCGTCATTTCGATCTGAAGCACCGGATTATAACATATAACACGAAAAATGCCACATGACAAGAAATCATAACATCACTGCCCAAAGGAGACAACATGAATCCCAACGGACAAACTAGACGAGGAACAAAGCTCAAATTAAAGATAAACTCGTAGAAAAGGGGTCCATTGATAGATGTTCTAATTAACATAGCCGGCTTGACCTAGATGGCAGCTGAGTAGTCTTCGTGCATGTGCCCCCTGTCGGTGTCCTGGGCTAGGAGGTACTCACCACGTCGTCTCCCGATCAGTTAGATTGGGCCGAGGACCCCCATGGCCGTATACTCATGGGCCAATTTGCATAGCTGCCGCATACAAGGAAGATTCCACAAGACTTGGTGATCAAGACAAGGACTCTGCCCCACCGGCGTATTCGGCTAGGACTCTTGTTATCCTAGGCCTCTGGTGCATTATATAAACCGAGGCCAGGCTAGTTGATAGATCATATACACAATCATAATCATAGGCTAGCTTCTAGGGTTTAGCCTCTATGATCCTGTGGTAGATCAACTCTTGTAATACTCATATCATCAAGATCAATCAAGCAGGAAGTAGGGTATTACCTCCATCGAGAGGGCCCGAACCTGGATAAACATCGTGTCCCCCGCCTCCTGTTACCATTAGCCTTAGACGCACAGTTTGGGACCCCCTACCCGAGATCCGCCGGTTTTGACACCGACATTGGTGCTTTCAATGAGAGTTCCACTGTGTGATCGGCAAAAGGATCAATGGCTCAACTATAGATCAACTGCGACGTCGACTTCTTTGTCACTAGCTCGACTAGTCACCTTAGCTGGACCGAGGACTGCGCCCTACCTCCGATCGTCATGTTCGGGTGTATTCATCAACATCAACTCCGATCTCTATCAAGATTATGGAGGAATCATCCATGGAGCTCGGCGGCTCAACGGCAACATTGCCCTCGGGCGACCGTTCTGTTTTTCTGGATAGCGAACTTCTATCCACCGCCACCACCTTCTGAAGTGTCATTTTAACGATTGCTTCGGTGGAATTGCGCGGAATTGAGTCTACAACAACCCTGGAAAATTTCGTCGAGTTCCAATGGATGAATCTCTAGCAATCCACGATATACCGGAGCCCAATCAAATCTGGACGGGAATCTGGACGAGTTTAGGGCATGGTCTCTAGAGCCCAGCTCGGAGGTCCTTTGGAAGATCCAACCATTCATCTACTGCAGAATTCCCATATCTACCACCCCTCAAAATTTCAGCTCGATCCGACCGTCCAAACTCGGGGAACCTTCCGATTAGTGCATCACTTTTCGGATCTATTTTCTGCGCAAGATCAAATCCGACCCGAATTCATCTTTTTTATGAACGGGATTTCAGACACCCTTTTTGAAGGAAGTTTTCTATGGGGTATTGTGTTTTGTTTCCAAACACATCCCACCAATTTGAAAGTGTTTTCCAATATGATCTTCACCATCGCGCCGGTGTCAAACCGACCCGACAACGTTGCTCCACTTCTGCTGACCTGCGCTAGACGCGTCGCCGCTTTGTTGAGCCGAGCTTGACTTCTTCGGATCATCATCTCGGCAAGCCGAACAAGAGTTCGGCATCGCGAAGGATAAATCGTCACCAACATCGCCGCCCCATGGATTACACAGAGCGGGCACACCAGCATCGTCGCACGGTCACTTCATCAAGCCAACATTGACCACGGCACAAGTTATGACCTACATCAGCATGGCTGAACCGTTGCTTCATCGAGCCGATGTCTATCATGCCGCACTGCTTCAACACCTCGGCTGACATGGCAACTTCAACATCTCCTTACCGACCTGCTCCGTCACCTCGGCTAGACCGGGGGCTTCGCCATCCCTTCTTCAACCTACTCCGGAGACTTCGGCGTCGTGAGCCGACCAGCTTCGTCATGTTAGCTGGACCGGAAGCTTTGCCTGTTAGCCAAGCTTTACCAGCATCGCCATGCCGTCGCTTCACTACCCATCATGCAATGGGGGTGCGGATCGATTCCCAATTTTGGGAGTCACTTTTCTTCAGACTGCTACAACAAAGAAACCAGGTGCTATTAATCCTAGCAATTTTTGCTCGTTGATTTTATTTTTTCTAAGGAATTGTTACTCTGGTTTGTTCCATCGCTTGTACACAGGTCTATCAAATGGCGGCTACATTAACGATGGTTGTGTGGTGGTTCGGTCAATTTCCGCACATAGTTCGGTGAACGCCGCATCCGGAACCCAGACTGCCCTGCAAATTAAGGCTTTGTCACGCCTTCACTGCGTCACGCCATCGCCCTGCATCAACATTGGCTTCGGCGCCAGGCCACATCTCTTTAAATAAATTATTTTTTTGTAAAGCAATTATGCAAGGATTATATATATATTATTATTATTTCCTGGACCGCACTATTTTATGTGTGCAGGTAATCGATTTTGACTGCGTTATGTAGTCACTACTCCGGAGTGCCGAACTCCTTCCTCGGACACCTCGGGCTTGCGGGCTAGGACCTCGGTCATGCCGAGTACAGCAAACCTTGTCGGATCTGTCACATATCAATGGACGTCTTCATCCCACCACAAGCCCGAATCGCGTCATCAACACCGAGCACATTAACCAGCTAAGTCGCTTTCATGCTCAAAGACTTTCTGTTTTGAATTTTGTTCGGTTTGACCAAGCATTATACTTTTTTGGCAAAAAGTTGTTTGTGACAAAATTCCTTGTCAAAACTTTGTTTGTGACACACAAATTCGAATACCCCGTTTACTTGGGGGCTTCCTTTATGAAGCCTTTCCTCTTGCATATGATTATACTTGTATGGCTTCATTCCTTGTTCGTGTATTACACCACAATATGCACCATATTGACCTATGTGTTCCGCAAGCTGGGTTACCTGGCTCCTGTGCTTACCCCTACGTTCCCGATTGTTCGGCTAGGGAGTAAAGTGAGCACCTCTGCGATTGTCATCCGAGCTCGGACCTTAGACTGGGTGAAGCCGAAAGCTAGCGCTCTTATTGTGTGCAATCATGGTCGGCACACAACGGAACTCATGAGTACAAAAATCCTATTGCACAAGTCTCATAGTAACAATGATCAACCCAAGAAAGGTATCGGTGGAGGTACTATCTTCTTCGAAGATGCTTCTTACACTTTGTCAGTAATATAGCATAAGTTCCATGAGCGCGCTTTGTCTGTTACAGCCTTATGGCCTGATTGCCTGGTTATCGGAAACACCGTTGATATTCTCGAAAGGTAGAGTACATAACACTTTTTGGCCCTTGAACGAAGAGGGAGAAGCCGACGGTCGATTAAGACGCATATAAAGTTCGGGTGAACACAGATATGATATAAGTACTTCGGTACATACAATCACTATACATAAAATTCTTTTACCCAAGTCACCTGGGGGCACTTAAAATTTATATATGAGCTGTAAATGTGTTTTCTTCTTGGTCGTTGTTAAAACACAACAGAATCACAATTTTTTTTCCAATTTTCGGATTTGCATCGAACACTTGATCTTGTTCAGACGTCAAGTTTTCACTGACGTTTTTTTGGTTTTCCAAGCTTATGGCACTTTTAAACTATTTGTGTGTTTCCAGCATAAGTCTTGCAGTTCAACGCCTGACATCTTTAGAGATTCAGCAAAAACATTCTCGGATATTGCTATATATGCATCGGTATCGAATTGTGTCTTCGGTCAATAGTTGGGTTGCCCGGCTCCTGTGCTTGCCTCCTACGTTCCACTTTTTTGGCTAGGTGTGCAAAGGGAGAACCACTGCGATTGTGCTTCCAGCTTGCATGGTCAAGCACCTCGGTGGAGAAGGCCGAAAACTGACTGTCACAATAAGCGTAAACTGGTCAGCGATCTGATGACTGTGTTAAATGACGGGCCATTCATAACATTGGCCGAATAGCTTAGAGCTTGACCTCAGTTGTCACCGAACACTAACCGGGGGGTCGTAGCTAGCTTCCAAAGTCTAGAACTCCTATGACTAAGTGAAAGTTATAAAGTCCAGATATCTGATTGCCTCTTTCCCGCTAACACAACCGCCTTCGGGCACCGAGACGTCGGCTAAGGGTTGTCTTGTTATTGCGGAAACACCCTGCGTAGTATCTACAAAGGGGAAGGAGCCGACGATGGGCCACTTTGAACTGATAAACGGTCGTAATGGAGTCAAAATAACTATATATCATCAACAGTTGTATTCATTATACAAGTGTTACCTTCCGTAATTATCGTTACATAAAGCCATAAATATGCATCAATTTGACTTAAGATTTTGACCAAGCTGGGTTGCCTGGCTCCTGTGCTTACCCCTACGTTTGTTCAGCTAGGCGGTAAAGGGAGCACCTCTGTGATTGTTACTACCAGGTCATCCGAGTTAGTACCTCATACTGGGTGAAGCCGAAAGCTAGCAAACTTAAAGTATCACATCAGTCGGCAATGACGGAAGTAAAAATTTTGGTTCATTAATACCATAGATTTAGGGTACTTTCCCTGAACTAAATCCTCAATATTTTCCTCCCACATTGATCAGAGCCGAGGTTTCATGATCATGCTTAGCATGACAACCCAGAGAAAGGAACCAATAGTGGGACTATTTTCTTTGGAAGATGTTTCTTATGTTAAAAAGTAATATAACATATCTCTCCGCGTACCTTTGTTTATAAAACCGTATGGGTGGATTACCTTGTTTGCCGTAAATCTTTGCCCTCATAAAGACTTTATAAAGTAGGACAAACACTCCTCGGCTGCTGGCCAAGGAGGTGGAAGCCGATGGTCAGTTAACCCAGTTTTTTACAATGCGGATCCGAGCATTAATGATGTAAAGTACTTGGATACATAGAATCATTACACATAATTTGCGATTTTACTACGGATATCGATCCTTAATTCGGCCATCCGTGCCCACATTAAGGCTCGGGGGCTACTGGGCTTCATGCTTATCATTTACAAATATTATAGGGGTACATCGATCCCCTGATCTTGTGTTGCCACCCGACCAGTGTCTCGGGGGCTACTGCATTGACAATCCAATGCATAAAATTTAAAGTGCAATATAGTTTTCGAGGAGATTATTATCCTTAGGTTGGTCGGCCGCACCCAACCCGAGTCTCGAGGACTTTGCACACCGCTTTTTATTCCTAAGTATGCTGCCGAGCTGGGAATTGATCCTCAGGCTGATTTTACGAATCGACCTGAGTCTTAGGGCTACTATGGTCAGCGGTTTGATTTTTTCCTTTAGGTGCATCCCAGATATTAGGACTACATGCATAATGAGGGCTACTGGCTATACATCTTGGCCGAGATTACATTGCACAATTTGGAATTAAATTCATAAAAATCAGCCCATGGCCAAGGTGGTGCACCACCTCGGAAGTAGTCTGGCATAAAGCTCGGGCGCCAGTGGCTGGCTCCATAGCAGGCATTTCTGACATTAAGCTCGGCTAAACTCCTTCAAACTTTTTTGAGCCAAGGTGATCTATGACACCTCGGATATAGACCGGCATTGAAGCTCGAATACATTCCGGTGTTGGAGCCCGGATGCAGTTTGGCGTTGGAGCTCGCCTGTAACAAAACTCTTAGACAATCTAGCATTGGAGCTCGGATACATTTCGGCGTTGGAGCTTGGAAGTAGTCCAGCGTTGGAGCTCGGCTGAGAAAGATAAATCAAATGCAGTCCGGTGTTGGAGCTCGCTCGCAATAGGACACTGCCGCCCGGGAACAACTTCAAACCCGAGGTGTGGCATAAAAATAACAAGGCATTAATAAAGGCTAGAAACTTAAAGGGGCTCCTCGGATATCCTATGTATAAACTCTTCGGATGAACGTTGGCGATCCTCAAGATCAAAGATGAGAAGATTTGTTGAACCAATTTTCAAGACCGGTTACCGAGGATGAAGAATAGTTTGGAAGAATCGAGGAGCGTCCCCAACTTGAAGACCACTTTAGGGGGCTACTGTCGGTGTGCTGGGCTAGGGGGTACTCACCACGTCGTCTCCTGATCAGTTAGATTGGGTCGAGGACCCCCATGGCCGTATACTCATGGGCTAGTTCGGACAACTGCCGCATACAAGGAAGATTCCACAAGACTTGGTGATCAAGACAAGGACTGCTCCCCACCGGCGTATTCGACTAGGACTCTTGTTATCCTAGGCCTCTGGTGCATTATATAAACCGAGGCCAGGCTAGTCGATAGATCATATACACAATCATAATCATAGGCTATCTTCTAGGGTTTAGCCCCTACAATCTCGTGGTAGATCAACTCTTGTAATACTCATATCATCAAGATCAATCAAGCAGGAAGTAGGGTATTAACTCTATCGAGAGGGCCCGAACCTGGGTAAACATCGTGTCCCCCGCCTCCTGTTACCATTAGCCTTAGACGCATAGTTCGGGACCCCTACCCGAGATCCGCCGGTTTTGAAACCGACACCCCCAATGACTAGCCCAACTCAGTGGTCGCTCTTTAACCCTCGCAGTTATCCGAAGCACATGACACCTAATTTTGCGAGATGATAAGAAACCTTTTTTAGATTTCTCACCAGAACTACAGCCCTGTACAACACAGCCTGCATGATATGTAGACGATAGCCAATCCAGGCGTGTCTGCTGGAGTCTGGTCACATGCATGGACGAACTGATCTTCCATGTCTTGCAGGGATCGTCCAGGCACCAACGTAGTACAACACTTCTATTAAGTCACCCGACTTGCGGGGCCGGGGAGTGTGCCTATGGTCGGTTCTCAATTACGGTCCCACATGTGTGTGCAAACGCAATATGACGCGCGTTCCATTCGGAGAGCAGCGTGCCAGAACGACCGACTGTCTGGGGTGTGACACGAACACGACAGGCGTGTTGTATACTCCGTACATGTGTACCGCCCTTTTCTAGAGGTTTGCTCCATGGCGCAATCCATGGATACAAAATTAGTATACTGTACTATTTAAAAGTTGAGTGAGGGGCTTTTCCTGTGCGGTAGGCGGGGCAGTTCCACCTAGTCGGTTCGACAAAGATGCGAGAAGATGAGGGAGTAGGCTGCTACAAACGTAGGGCTGTGTGATTTGACAGCGAGTTACTGTTGGATAGGTGGGGCCCCGTGATTTGACTTGCCATTATCATTTTAACTGCGGCGCTACGACCGGCTTGAGTCGCCCGATTCCTAACCACCTCCATACAGGTGCCTCTCTCAATGCTCATGTAGTAGAGGCTGGCTCTTGCATGAGCCCACTTCTCCACTTTTTCCTTGCCTCTCTTTCCTCCACATATGCAAAAATGCCATGTAAAGCGCACTATTGTACTTACTTACTCCTACAGGTGCTAAGCTTGCCACATAGGCATAAAGTCTGATGTGGCAAGTTAATCAATAAGAGAGAGACTAGTTTGGTAACCCAAGGAAGAAATGGTGCTAAGCGCGTGTACCTAGGTGAAAAGACAATTTTGAGTCTATAGCTAATTAAATGAAGCAAACTTAGCAACAAAAACTAATAAGCACCTGTGCATTGGGGACTTGATTGCTAAGCCATTTAATGCCCTTAGCACCTCATCTAAAGCACCATTTCATTGGAAGAGGTCACTCCTTGGCAAATGCAATAAATACTTACAAAGAAAGAGATAGAGAGAAGTAAAAAAATACACTTATAGCCAACCTTATAGCTAACCTTGTTGTAGTATGAGTTACTAAGTGATGACATGCCAACATCAGATAGCCTAACGCACCGTGTTAAATCTCGAAGGGCGCGACCATGATAAGGGTTGCTGGCAGCCCTTGGATCTGAGATCGAACGGTCGCATGCTAAGTTGCTGAAAATTTGCAGAGTAACCCTCCAGGATAGGATATTCACCCATAGGTCTAGAATCACGCAATGTAACTGTTCGATCTCAGATCCAAGGGCTCTCAGAAGCCCGTATCATTGGAGAATGGAAAGCCACTACCCTGCCATTCGCACGCTGGTAGTTCGCTCCTACTTGTCCCCGCACTTCCTTTAATATTATGGTGGTTTGCTCCTAGTCATCCCGTCCTTTCACATTATGGCAGTTCCACTAATCCTAAACCTTGTCCCAAATCCATGGCGTCCCAAGTCTCCATGATCTCCGGTGAGTACAAGGTTAGAACCATCACCGGTGATGAGTTCGACATCATCTACACCCATTCTTCCGCGACGGTGAAAGGATGCCTTTCTTGCTTCAGACGCATGTTCGAAAACTCAGATGATGAGTGGGTCGCTGGGATAGATGTTGAGTACACCACAGTCCTGGGACGAGAGAAGGATCTAAAGGAGGAAGAGAGGAAGAAGCCCGCCGTGATCTAGGTTTGCGTGCATGACTTATGCTTGGTCTACCACATATGCCATGCCGACGTTGAATGCCTGATTTTAAGAACTTCCTCAAGAGCAACCTAGTCAAATTCGTTACTATAGACTTTACGAACGACAAAAGAGTTCTAGGTCAGATTGGCCTCATTGTAGGCAACCCCTTCGACCTCCAGAAGAATCGGCTGCTGCCCTCCAGTGGCCAGCCTTCAATGCTGACCCTGGCAGGAGCCATGGTTCATCCTTCATATGGTAAACTGGAGAAACCTCATCACACATTTGATTGTCATGCATGGCAGCGGAATGTACTAGAAATAGACCACATCCACTACGCTGCAATGGATGGCTACCTTTGTTTCAATATGTACAAGGATTGGATGAAGAGCAAGAGCGAAGTGTGCGGTTCAAGCAAACACGTATCAGCCAAGAGGAAGAGGGACAAGGACGAAGTCGAGGACGTGGACGAGGACTCCGAGTAAGGTGGCAGTGTCATTGCTCATGGTGGTTCTAATGCAGTGTCTACCGGATTAGTTGCATAGTTTCATTTCAGGTGTGCTTAATTTAATTTGAGGGGCGTGTTGTGCTGAGCCCCCAGCAGAACTATGTTATGTTTCTTCTCGTTACTTTAACTCTTTAGTACGTACATACTAGTATTTCTTACATTTCATCTTTTAGTTGGTACTAGTCGTCAACCCGAGCATTTGCACGGGTTAGTTTATAAAAGTATTAAGTCTATCATTTTTTAAATTTGATAAAAATATATAATTTCAGTTGAGTACATATAAATAATGTCTAGTATATCAATACCACCAACACTGGTTACCAGCTCATCAAAATTTTGAGAATATAAAATTTTCATTCATTTATGTATAGTCTAAACTTGAATATACTATCAGAACAGGCAACATATTACAAATAGATTGTTGTTCCTAAACCTGGACATTTTATATTGTGTAGATAAAAATGATCAAGATATTTAAGACATATTAGATTGAAAGTAGCAATGCATAGAAGAATACACATGAGATCTTTAGAAATTTAAGAACCATCTTGAAAATAGTTGAACAACCAAATGTTTCTATATACCTCACGCTAAGCTTGTGGCTAATTGGTCTGTCATGCTTGCTATAAGAAAATGTAGGCAAGAAGGGCAAATAGGGTATTTGATTCTACCACAAATGCATGTCTACATGGTGTAACCGAAGTAAGTAGAGCTTCACCATGAAAATGGGCATTTCATAAGGTAAAACATTTAGTGTACCCAACTATCTATTGAAACACAATGGGTTTTTATGCAAAAATCGGTATTAAATCTCGGCGACCATCTTATATTTTCCACCAAAGTAACCATGCTCTCCATATCTTTGTTCTCGGGATCTGCAACTAATCTAAGTGTTGATTATTCAATTCACTACAGTTTTATAACACCAAAGAATAAGTACTTGGCATCTGCAATTAGGTTGAAGATAAATTGTAGTGCGTGCTCATGTATATGAAAACAAATTCCATAAAAATAGATGAAGTTGATGTGATACTGAAAACCAACATTACTTATTAACTCCAGGGGACATAGCACTCATATTTTTGATGCATCGTTCGAGTAAATGAGGCATGGCATTTCCATTTGCTGAGATATTGTCTGTTCTGAAGGAGAAAAGAAATATACCCACAATAAGCACTTCACAATTTATGTACCAATTATGTCATGAAACTGGGGAATAGTTTTTCACTGAAGCAAGCTATAAAAAGGCTTATGGCATGATAAACATGCCAACATATGTTTCTCTGAATATTACAACATGTAATGCGTGGAGCAGTTATCTTTGGAGAAGGGAGCCAATATTGCAATGTATAAGATGTATTTTAAGAAATAAAATGCAATAGAATTTTATTGAAGTAGTATTTAGAACATTTTAGTACTTAATTATTGGGTCAACAATTGGGTCCTCCAGATCATGTCAAATTCATAGGAAAGTACTTTGTACCTATTGAGGGCTTTACTTTAACCACTGAGATGGAAGATGAAGGATGTAATGGGAGAAAAAATTATTAGTATAAGCATCCATAGCACGACACCCCATCCATGTAGTGTTATAACTTTATATATAACTAAGAAAATTGAATCCATACTGCATTCATATTGTGTAAGAAATAAGCTAACCATATATTGAGCAGATACTTTGTTATGAACTTTTGTCTGTATGTTGAGCAGATACTCTTACAATCTATAAGAAATAAGGTCCAGCTTTGCAACATGTTGGGTTCTATATAGATTAGGCGAAATGGACTACATGGGACATCATCACATATACCGGTAAATTGTTCCCAAATGGAAAATATAGGAGTATATAAAAGCACATGGATTAGTACCTCAAAAGATAAACCCTCCAAAGAAGTGTCGAGTACACCACACCATGCACTGCATTGATGCATTAGCCAGAATTAAAGCAGCATTTGAATTCTGCAAGAGAAGAGAAAAATAGCTCAAACAGGCGTATGATGCACATAGTTTATGTAATGAACTGAACAAACCTGATCTTGTATCTTATTTCCCACCGAGTTTGGAATTAGTGCATCTCATAAGCACATAAATTAACCAACAGTCCATCCAGATTACTCTGCTGACAGATTTCTGAAGAAGTATACCAGTGATGGATTCCAAGATATATCTTCACTTCATGGGTGCATGTATATGCTAAAAATTATTCCTTCCAAAAGCTACTAAAGAGCACGTCCTTGATCTGCGCTAGACTCGTAACTACATTGGATTGATACATATGGGAGAAAGATCACAGACAGTGGATGTGAGGGACTTCTGTAAAGGTGAAATAATCGATTAAACTACCTAATATGACTCGATCAGTCTTTACGTAAAGAGCCAATCTGCATGCATATGAGACTCCTTGCTAGTTGTCAGTATGAACTCCTTGCTAATTCACTTAGCAGCATGGCCTTCTTTGGTCCATCGAACATCAGGATGACGCTGCATGAGAACAGGCTGATGACCCGGTATGGCGATTTATATATGTGGACAGAAAAAATCTTTAGCATGGGAGATGAAACATTATATAGTGTTAAATATTGCCATATGAGAGAAGGAAAATAATACAAACTTCTATATGTAATTACATATGATGAAATTTATTTTTTATAGTAATGTGATGCAAATCCTTTTCTCTAACGAATTATGGTTGCATCTCATCAGGTCTACCTAGGCTATTCTACAATTTGAGACCATATAACTTGGCTATGTAACCTCAAATTCAAATCTAAACCATCAATCGCAAGAAAGAGAAAAGCTGAAAGGTGTATAGATAGTCAAATTTACCTGCTACGGGGACAGAAAATCGCAGGTGAAGAGAACCTATCAGTGGGGTAAGAATGTGACAGATCCCAACGATGGAACTCAGGGTGGACACGGTCCGGGACGGTCCGGTCCCGGTCCGAGCCGCCGTTTAGACCGGACGCCGGCGGTCCGGGCCGGACCGGACCGAGCTGTGCAGCGGTCCTGATTACAGGGACCGGACCGGCTGGCATGAAGCTCGGTGCGGACCGGCGGTCCTGGCGGTCCTGACGACGTCCAGTCACTGCCATGTGGGCCCAGGACATCGGGGTGGTGGTCGGAGTAGCAGCACGGTGGCCGGAGCCGGAGAAGAAGCACCTGATGCACGCCGGCGCGAGAGAAAGGCACGGGAGAGAGAGGGAGCA
Source organism: Triticum dicoccoides (assembly GCF_002162155.2). NCBI lineage: Eukaryota > Viridiplantae > Streptophyta > Magnoliopsida > Poales > Poaceae > Triticum > Triticum dicoccoides. The sequence continues at coordinate 406,130,453 of NC_041389.1, read as the reverse complement.
GCATGGCGCGAGGCAGAGGCGTGGTGGCGCGAGGGGACGACGGCGAGAGGTAGAGGCGCGGCGGCGCGAGGTTGTGCCGGGGAGAGGAAGTCGAGGAAGATGGCGGCGCAGGGGGAGGAAGAGGGGCGGCGCAGGGGAGGAAGAGGGGCGGCGCGTGCGAGGAAGAGGATGCAGTGGCAGTTCGCTAGGTCACGCACGCCCCTCTTATTAGCTTTATTGGGTTGGGCTCTTCTGATTAGCTTTATTGGGCTGGGCCTTCGGTCCTCCGAGCCGGACCGAGCTTTAACCGGACCGGACCGACCGAATTTCGGTCTCGTTTTCACGGACCGGACCGGCCATATTATCTAGCGAGCCAAGCTCGTCCCGTCCACCCTGAGATGGAACCCCAAGGATTTGAGATGATTTAGCGATTGGTCGAGAGCCGTGATTGCAGCACTGGATCGAGATGAACCATCGAGAGAGAGATGTTATGTTTGTTGGCTTGCAGCGGCAGCGAGGCAAGGTGATTGATAATGGAAGTAGACGGATGAAAGCGAGAGGGCGGCGGCAACGAGTTTTAGTTGATGGGAGGCGGCCGGCTATAGGGTGCATGTGTTAGATTGTGTACGCAGGGGGACATGCGACATCAATGTGAGATTGAGGGTGTGCGCTAATCTAGCAGCCCAAAGTGATTCACATGGTCATCATACGTACAATGATTAGTTCTATGAAGTGGTGTTTCCAAAAAAAGTTATATGACGTGGTAACATGGATGCTTATTGGTGAAGGACTCTTTCTTTAATCTTGTAGTACATCGTTATAACCTGTACCCACATGATGGACGGCTACTCTTATTTTTTTTTTCTTCTACATGATGGATGGCTGCTCGTATTTTTTTCTCTTCTTTTTTTTTTTGAAACTTAACGTTGTTTGTACATGTGTAGGCTGCGTCACTTTTTTTAGCCCGTGAGCCTATAGATATATATAGAGATGGGAGTTTAAAACCGAGAAGTTGCAAGATAGATCAAGATAAGGAGTTTTTTTCCTAGGATTTTACGGATTAATCTAGACCGTAATAATTCGGTCCCACTAGATTAATGGCTCATAAATTCTAATTAACGTGGGGATTTTTAGGGAGTCCATAATTAGTATAGGTATAGATAGATAGATATAGATAGATAGATATAGATAGTACTACCACTCGTTTCTTCACATTATATACGTACAATATATATAGCCAACATCATATAGCCAGTAATTTAGTTGTGAAAGAATTTCAGGGTGCTTAGTTTTGTAAAAGAATTCTAGGGTGCTTTTTATTTGAGGGGTGGGTTGTGCTGGACACCATTATTGTGACTAGCCTTTTTTATTGTACTATATGCATAATTTGGCGACGAGCGCTCTCTATATGTACCACCTTTTTTTTAATTTCAAGTTTTACTACTGTACAAAAGTATACATTTTTTAAAAGGCTAGAGGGGGGGGGGGCAGTCTAGCTTGGTCGGTTTCACGAGAGGCGAGGGCCTTTGTAATTTGACGGCTCATTACTGCTGGAAGGCGGGGCCTTGTGATTTGACTGCTCGTATAAATGTGCCAACGAACTGAGGAGGAGCAAAGAACTGTGCGGTATACTCAAGTTTTCCACTAGAGTAGTACTACGACGGAGGAGCACAAAACACGACAGCCCAGTGCCATATGGCGATAACAATGATCTAATTTGCTAGTCATCTCATTGTTATCATTGTTCTATTCATGCCTCACAGAGAACGTGACACGTGTGGCGAAACACCCAAAGCAAAAGATGAAACACAGGAGCAAAAAAAGAAGGAAGATTATCACCCCAAATGATCTAATTTGCCACGGAGTCGTGACTGCTTCTTCATCGCCTCCACGGCCTCAATCTCCTTGCGTGTCTCCTTCGCCATCTTCTTCATTCTGTCCATGACGCGAGCCTTCAACATCGGTTCCACGGCCGCATTACGTACCTTGACAGCAGCCGGGTGCTTGATGTGGAGCTTCGCCAACTCCTCCTTTTGTTCCATGACGAGGGCCTACATCATCTTCATCTAGGAACTACTATTCTCATGCAGATTCTTCCAGCCGGTGGTCTTCTCCTTCAACAGGCCGAGCTTGTGGCAGAGCTTCGCCTTGTCGTCCTGAAGTTGCGCCGGTCGCCTTCTTCTCCGAGGCAATGCTCTTCTTCGGCAGCATCACCAAGCCGGCGGTTAACTCCCCCTGCTCATTGAGTTCAGCGGGCATGTCGTCGAGGCTCTCCTTCAGCAGCTCCACCAAGCCGTGGATGAACTCCTTGTGCTTATTGAGGTGCTTATTGAGCTGATCGGGCAAGCCGTCGAGGGATAACAACTCCAGCGCCGCCGGCTCGGCATGTTCGCCTTCGCGGCTAGGGCGCTCCTGGGAGCCATCGCCTGCCCGTGAGAGATCTTTCGAGGTCTCTGCGTGGCGGCAAGCCCTCTCTTTTTTTTCGCAGCCTTGGTTGCCGCTCCATTGTTACGAGTAGTCCTTGACCGTGAGCTCTGCTCACCGGCCATGGCAAGGACGGACGAAGAATAAGCACTTATGAGGAGGAAAGGTAGAGTAATTTTTGGTAAGGTAGTTCCCCTTTTAATAACCGAAGTACTAGCACTAGTACTAATACCTGCATAGTGGGACCACGTTCAGGTTTGGTATGCACTAGTAGGTGCGAGCAGGCTTTCGAATGGGATGGGAACAAGGTAAATATTAATTAATAGTTTTGGTTTCGAGGCCAGAAACGGCTCCCGATGAGTTTAGTGGAACATAAATTTCAAGTAGACTACACTGCTCAAATGCGTAAATATTATGTTACTGTCAAAAATTGGCACAAAATATGAAGGAGACCAATGGAAGTACTATTAGCAACCCATGATTTAACTACTCGCATGCGCGTAGTGGAGTAGTAATGTCTTCCTTCCGCCCTCACGTCCACTCAATTTGCATGCGCTGTATTAATTGACCATCAATGAAGTGAACGACTTTACACGTGTCAAATTATGACATGGGATGAATCTTGGTACAAAATTGCATCCGGCCGTGTACCCGCATGTGCGTGCAAGGGAAAGAGTGCGTGCGTGGCATGCGTGCACATCTTTGCTTCATGCATGTACCGACAGTATGGCTCAGGGAGGACGAGTACATTCTTCTGGAATCAGCAGCACGTCATTGTGGTCAATCCACACAAGGAGGTCGCGACAACGCCTCCACATGTGCCACGTGGCTTCATGAACTGTAAGAGAGACACTGTGTAGCGTGCCATTGGAATTCTAATTTATGTGTTTTGCACATACTTGAAGTACTAGTAAGGTACACGTGCATTGCACGTATCAGATTTTGCAACCAAATTATGAATAAATACCACACTATAGCATGTAAGATCTGAGTCGTATATGCCTCATGTAGACCTTCGCTCAATTCTTATAGTTCATCTCATTCAAAATGAATTAGTTTTTATAAAAAAGCAAGGGCCACTTGGATTGGTAGGATTCCCAAAAGGCGGGAATAGGAAAAACATGGGATTATAGTGGACTGTCGTCTTGAATCCTACAGGATTATATGAGTGTTTGATTGTGCATAGAAAAAACGCAGAATTCTTTCAAAGATATTTGAGTGGATGGGATGTTTCCTATGAAATCTAGTGCAAATGAATCATATGAAAAAATTCCTATGGTTTACAATCCTATGAATCAAACAACCAAGATAGGAAAAATTCCTAAGGATTATAATCCTCCAAAATTCCTTTGAGAATCCTTTGAATCAAAGAAGCCCTTAATCTATTTTATGATTCATGAAATTGTGCGTTGTAAAGCATAAAGTAAAAAACAAATAATGGAAATTCAACTAGAAAAAAGTTTGGGAAATTATGATACGGAAGATTCTAGAACAAAGGAGAACCACTGTTGTTTTGAGGTTTGTGCATTATGCTTAAGTTCAACCATGGAGTCTGCTAGATTGTACATGTGGCAAAATCCTGTGGGGGGCTAGAAGATGGTGCGAGGAGGCGAGTGGAGGGAGACTATGAAGGAGTGCACAAGTGCGAGATCGATATTTAGAGAGAGGGGGCGAGAACGTGCGTTGTTGCGCGCAGTGACGGAGCCATGAAAAATAAATGAGCTAGCGGGCCAAGCATTGCTAATCCTTTACGAGGAGGGTCAATTCATGAACTTAAACCATTTTGAGCAGCAATTGTCTAATTATCACATTCATATTAGCCTTAATATATAGTGATATTACGGGGGGGGGGGCAGGGCCCTTGCTGCCCCTGTCTTCACCATTGTGCGCGTGTCTGAGAGATGAAGCAGAAGCCATGGATGATGAGAGGGGGGGTTTGGATATATAATTAATGTGGGTGTATTAGCTATATATGTTAATCCTATATAGAGAGGTATAGATTGATCGATGTGGACGTGGGAAAGAGGGTGAGACCTTACTGGATATATCGATTGATCGGTTTGTGTGGAAAACTATGAAAGACATAGCTATATACATAGAGACATAGAGGAACATCGATCGTTGCGCATGCACGCGTGAGAGATAAAGAATGCCCGATATGATGGAGAGGGGGATGTGTGTGGGTGTGTGCCTTCATGGGAGACCGACCTGAAGAAAAAGATTGCATGTGTGTGATGGATAATGCCGACTGGTAGTGTGTGTGCATGCATGCACGAGAGAAAGATAGTGGTACAATTATAAAGAGAAGAGGACTGTGTGGGTGTAAAAGACTAGGTGAGGTCATAATCAATGTAAAGTTGAATTCAAATATTTGAATAAGAGATCCTGATGTTTGAAACCCATGCATGCATGAATATAACGGAGATCTGTGCGGTGTGGTTTGGAAACGAGCATGTTGTAATGTATACACATTGAACAAGGTCAGACTGATTTGAATTTGAGATACCGATGGCAGACATCATTTGGCCACGTCGCATCCGTGCATGGACAAACTATTCTAATTGGAGATGATGGGTGGCTTTTGCATCACATATCTATATCTATACCCCTATATATATATTATATATTATATATTTTTATTGTGTGCGGGTAACTTTAACTTTGAAAGATGGTCGTTGGATGAGGCGAATCCGATGGTCCAGAGATGGCAAATTTGAGCACCACTGGCCGTTGGATATCGACTAGATTCCACCAGATTTCTCCACATGTATAATCTAGAAGACTCCATGGTTGAACTTAAGCATAATGCACAAACATCAAAACAGAAGCAACTCTTCTTTGTTCTAGAATCTTCCGTATCAGAATTGCCCAAATGTTTTTCTACATGATTTGCCATTATTGGTTTTTACTTTATGTCTTACAACGCACAATTCCATGAATCTTAAAATAGATTAGGTTTCTTATAAAAACTAGATTTTGAATGAAATGACTATAAGAATCAAACGAACATCTACATCATGCATATATGACTCAAAGCTTACATGCTATAATGTGGTATTTATTCATAATTTGGTTGCCAAATCTCATGCGTGCAATGCCCGTGTACCTTACTCTAGTCTAAATGGTGTTTGTGTGTGTGTGTGTTGTGCGTGTTGAGGTGCAAATTGTCTTTTTTTGGTACATGTTAAGCTTGTTCTCCCGAAATTTCAAGCCGTGCCTTATTATGCCGAAATTTCAAGCTAGCGTCTCTGTCTATCGTGCTGCATAACTCCCGCCTCTTCAACCCGCTCATTGTTACCCCGAAATATTTAAGATATATATTTGTCTTGTTGTGCTCCGAAAACTCCCTCCATCTCAACCCACGCCTTGCTATTCCAAAATTACAACGCGCGCGAAAACTCCCACCTCCTGTGAAATCCCGACACGTGAAATGCCCGTGGTACCCCTGAACCGAAAGAACCGCCTCAAATCGGTGGGGGGTACTTTCTTAACTTACCCCACATTTCGGACAAGCGCGTCCCTAAGCCATGTTTCCTCACTCCCATCCCATCCACCCACCCATTCGTACACCGAGGCCGCGAAAACCCGCGACGAAGCCCCACACCCTCCTTCGCCACCACCTAGCCGGAGCCTCTTCCCCGATGACATCGTCCATAGCAACACCTCGACGTCCGTCATCCACCGTACCGGATGAAGATCTGTCGTCGATCTCGTCGTCCCGCCGGTTCAGCCACCCCGTCCTCCACCTCCAAGGAGCTGCCCCGATGTTCCCCTCGTCTTTCGCGCCACCTCCATTCCCACACCACCGTCTTGACCTGCACCACCGAAAGAGCATCATCATCACCATTTCCTCGGATGAAGCTACGGCCTAATCGGCGCCACCAAAGAGGTTGTACACTAATCGCCGCATTTTCTTCATGATTCGATATCATGGTGCTGCCTACGCTCGGTCCTGAGCCGACACGGCGCGGCTCCATCCACGGCGGCGTCACCGGCCACTTCCTCCAAGGCGTCACTCCCTCGGCGGCGATGTCCACATCAGTAGGAGCTGCTACTGCTTTAGCTCTTGCTCGCGTTGCTGCTTTGCTCTTGCTCTCGGTCCCCTGCCTGGTCTGCTCTCGCTCTTGCTCTTGCTTGTGCTGCTGCTCTCGCTCTTGCTCTTGCTTGCGATGCTACTCTGATTTAGCTACACTTTAGTTGACTGAATCGAATTTTGGGTCAGTGGATTTTCAGGGGGTGGGGGGCTCACCGGAGTGAAGGAAGAACCAGCCGCAATAGTTAGGGGACTCGCCAGAGAGGTACCCCACTATCTATCTTAGGGTTCAGGATGGGGGCGGTAGTC
>NC_041389.1:406072835-406123226 GCF_002162155.2 Triticum dicoccoides | reverse complement strand
CGCTGGAGAAAAAGCTCGGCACGGGGGGGCCTAGAGGGATGGCTGGGGCGGCGGCGGACTGGTGGTGGGGAGTGTTTTCAGGGCGGGCGGGGCGGCGCACCGTGGGCCGCGAGCGGCGGGGGGCTGCTATTTGGCCGGTGGTGGCTGGCGGCTTAGGGGGGGTGGAGGTTGAAGATGAACTGCAGGCCCTTTATTTCATATCCAACGGCTGCAAAATTGACTGACGAAAGATGAAAAAGTCAATCGACTGACGTGTAGCCTCACCTTGCTAGTACGTTTAGTTTCGACAGTAAAATTCAGTTTCGACAGCAAAATTCAGTCTCAACAGTTGAGTTCAGTTTCGATAGTTAAATTCAGTTTTGACAGCTAAGTTCAGAGATGAGCAGCTGATGTATTTGACATCTAGCACATTCTGCTTATGTATTTTACGTCATGTATTGGTGATGCTATTAGAATTCCACTCATGTTAACATTGTCTCTCTTGTCCTGCTTCAGCCTCGACGTCATACAACTCACCGGAGCTACTCCAACGATGAAACATTCCATCACAGCGGAGCAGTACCTCGGGCTCCATCTCCAGACGCCTAAGATCTTCTTCCCCTCCTCCGACAGCCAAGTCAGCCGGAGCATCCTCACCGGCCAACCCAATAATGCTGAGATTGACATGGCTTCGCCAAAGAGGTTGTACACTTGTTGCATCTCTTTTTTACTCTACATGTTATATATATTGTCCACTGAGCACACGGGTAACATGAAATATGATTACTTTATCCTACTATATGACAAGAAGTGAGGTACCAGACAACTTAGCTATCTGTGATGGACTCTCTTGAATGCCATCATTATTTATCTCTACGCGTTTGAGCTGTGCATTTGTCGATGTGCCTGGGAGTTGAGCTACTACGGAAGTGGCCTGGGTCCAAAGTAATAGTAGTAGCACAAAAACATTTTTTTAGTGTAGGATTTTCCTTGCTCAAGCCTGCCTACTAGAATCGCCAGTGCTTGAAAGGAAAAGTGAATGAAAAACATAGGAATTGGAAAGTTTCCTATGGTACTACTTTTCATGAATTTGGTGCAAAGGAATGGAGCAAAGGAAAACTGTAGGATTTGTTCCTTTAGTGTCTCCTTGAAAGAAAAATCGTAGGAATTCTAATTTCCACTTGTCCTCCTTTTCATATTCCTATTCATCAAGCACAAGACTAATAAATAGTAGCATAATAGCATTATAAATGTACATTTTCTTGTGGTTTGACTTAATCTCACCATGCTTTTTTGCATCCTGTGATCTTCCAAATCTTGTGAATCAAACACCCAGATTGGCAGAAATCATGTGTTTTTAAATTCTCTATTTTCCACGTGCATTCCTATCATATTCCTATCTATTTCCTATCCCTGCAATGTTAGCATCCTCAAATTCAGACAAGCCCTTACACAATTACTTCCGTTACAGATATGTGTCAACGAAAACCTTGTGTGGTTTGTCCTCCTCCTGTGGCATTGTGTTCCACCCCAGCTTAGCTGCTCCAACGACGGAAGGGTTCACCACAGTAGGGATCTGCTCTCCAGACTGTCTTTCGCCACCTCAGATCTTCTTCCCCGCCGCCAGCAGCCACGACAACTACATTACCATCATCAACTGAGCAGATGACCTTGAGGACTACACGGGTCCGCAAGAGAGGTCGCACTCTTCCGTGTCTGCGTACATATGCATCGCTTAATATGATGACATGCTACATTATCTTTGGGTTCACCTATTAGACTCCGAGTCAGGTCCAAACTAACGCTGGAACTTGAGTTTTTAAATGGTTTAGGGGTACATATTGGGGCAGCAATCAGTACTATCTGTCTACTATCTGGTTAATCTCGGTTGTCTACTATGAGTTTCATGTTGGGTGCAAACAAACATTAAAGGAGCCATTATCTGTATTTTTTAACTAAAGCTATTATCTGCCTGCTATCATTGGTTTTGGGTCTATCCACAGTTTGCTACCATCACTTTGGATTTGTGCATGCACTCCTTAGATAATCTCACTATGTTTAATTCCTATGCATGCTAGTTATTGTACACAGTGGAACTGATCATGTAGAGCAAAAGAGACGAGCCTTGCGTGGCAATAAAATTTCATGCAGATGTCGCTCCATGGTGGGAGCAAATGCAGCCCTCCTCCACCCATTTCAAATCATAATCAAGAGGAAGATAACTGTTCGGAGGGGGCTTCAGAAGGAGAAGACCACTCCTATTTACCCCATGAGGTCTTCACTCTAACTTGGCATGCTGATGTTGGTAATATCATGCATATGGTGCCTTGCATTGCTTACTGTATACATTAAGGATGTCATCCGCTTAGTTTAGACATGCTTTGTGTCAATGCCATCTGTTTAGTTTCTTTATCGTATATGTGAATCATGCAATGCCATCTTGTTTAGCCAGGCATCATATATGTGAATTTTGCAATGCCACCAAGGTTAGCCAGTCATCTTGTATGTGAATTATATCATGCCATCATTTTTTATTACGTGTTAAATTTGTCAACAATTTTAGTACATTCAATTACTCTTCGTGTGCATCAGCCATTCGGCACGGTCATGGAAAAATCTGGCATGGAAACAAGGTCTTCAGAGCAAACAATGCTATCTGATGAAGCGCATGTCTTGCTGGTTACCGATAGCTCCTCAGAGGAGGATTCAAAGATAGACGACCAGTCATATTTCCCCACCGAGGTGCATGCTCTAACTTGGCAAGGTTATGTTGCTCATATATGCGTATGGTATCTTGCATTGCTATGTCATTTGCTTAGTTTAGACATGCTTTGTGTGAATGCCACCTGTTTAGTGTCTAATTACCATATATGTGAATTATGGAATGCCATCTTGTTGCAAGACATTATATATGTGAATTATGCAATGTTATCTTGTTGCAAGGCATTATATATGTGAATTATGCAATGCCATGCTGTTTAGGCAAGCGTCATATATGTGAATTATATCATGCCATCCTTTTTTTTGTAATTCTCATTGCTTTTGTTGACAATGTTTGTATATTCAACTGCTCTTCCTGTGCATTAGCCATTTGAATTGGTGATGGAGAAATAGGGAGTGAAAACAAGGTCTTCAGAGCAGACAATGCTACCTGCTGAAGCAGATATCTTGTTGGCTACAGATAGCTCTTTAGAGGAGGATTCAGAGGCAGATGACCAGTCCTATTATCCCCCTGAGGTGTATGCTCAAACTTGGCAGGGTTATATTACTCATATCATGCATATCTTGTATTGCAATGCTTAGTTTTTACATCATATACACAATATTGAATGCCATCTCCTTAGTTGACACATCGTAAATGCGATTGCCCTCTTCTCACTTCCTTAGTATATAAATCATATGTTTGAATTATGTCATGCCATGATGTTTACATAGACAGCATGTATCTGATTTATGGCATGCCAACCCATTTTCTAAAGACATAATATAGTTATATCATCTCATCCTGTCTACATAGTCATCATATTTTAAATTATGTCATTCTATCCGTGAATTATATCATGTCATTCTATCATGACATGTTTGTGATTTATGGAAAGCCAACAACTTTAATAGACACATCGTATAGTTATATTGTGGCACCCCGGCTCAGAGTAACCGGTTTACCATGCATTGCCAGCCCAGAGACCTTGTCTTCTGGCAACACACAACAACTTGGTACAGAAACCAACCGCTTTATTGATGCTAGCGGATCAGAGTTTATATTAGAACAGTTGTCGAGGCCAAGCAGCACACACGGTGCGGCCGAACAATATGTACATTATTTAGTGAACATAAAGGGGCCTCGATCCTGACAACTACGCGGCAGCGGAACAACGTCGTAGCGGAACTCCATAGCGCAGGCACACCGATGTGGACACGATCTAGACTCGAATAGCACTCCTTTACCACAGGACTTTCCTGAAATCTGGCATGACACGCCAGGTCAATACATTGAATGTACTTGCAAGATCACAACAAGCATAACCATAATGACAAACAATATCATGAAAATTAACCGATTTATAACAATGCAACAATATATCCAACATGCTGTGACCAAGCTCTTGTGAAAATCGTCCCTCGGACTGGCTTACCAAACATGATTTTTCCTGGATCACAAACGTGCCAACCAGAGACATCTTGTGATCCTTCCGGCGATCACAACCACGACCAATAATTGGCCTCAAACCGTGATCCTTACGGCGATCACAACCACGACCAATATTTGGCCCGTGATCCTTACGGCGATCACAACCACGACCAATATTTGGCCCATGATCCTTACGGCGATCACAACCACGACCAATATTTGGCCCGTGATCCTTACGGCGATCACAACCACGACCAACATCTGGTCCAAATCAACACGATGGCCTTCCCGCCACCAACACAATGCAAACTTCATACTTAGTGTGCAAAATTCATTAAATGTTGACCCATAGTGTGACCTACTTTCGAGCGTGTCCTTAACCGTGGACTCGGTTATCGATAGATTAATACACTCTGCAGAGGTAGCACACTGGACCCACACCACAGAACCCATGGCCTCGCACTCCCATTCGGGTGGACCAACGGCATTCCGACGAAACCCCTCCATTGCCATGACACTCTCCCGGCCATTCCGACTCACTCCCCATCGGGCTAGTCCTGGGTGGCCCCGTGTCTACCAAAGACACAACGACCACCATCGTGGCCAAACGATCCCACACGGGGACCCGATACCAAAAACTTAACAACGGGCACACAAGGTTATGCCTGCTTACCGGGCCAGGGTACAGCACGCCCATAAACTTCCCTAGTTGGAGGCACCGACCAGAGGCATGACAATGAAACGAATAAAGGCCGTCCCATACCAACAAATGTGGTTGCACTAGGAAAGACTCGATTCAGCGGCACCATGACCCGGTCAACAACATATTGTAGTTGAGTTATAATCAGGTTCAACTTAAAGTGAAAATAACCGGCGTCATAATGCCATGACATGCATCACTAACATATGCATCATATATCAACGGAAATAACTGAGTCAACTATATCCACACTAAGCATTACCACCTCATGACACTTCTCTAGTCATGATCAAACCTCACTTCAACCAGAATCTTTTCTAGCAAATTTATCGCTTTTACTCATGCAAGAAAATAACTCCACTAATTATTTATGTCCATAGACATATTATCTTTTCATCACCCAAAACTAAATTCTTGTTAGCTTACGAACTAAGTTCACTTTAACAAGCATCTAACAGAATATAATTAACATATTAATAATTTAAATACATGGATAATCATTAGTTCAGGTAGAAAAATCACAAATACTATAGTGGCACTATGAAAATGTTGCTGTGGCTTGCCTTAGTGCAGATGAGGTTCACAATCCTCCCGGTGATTCTCAAGACCAGCCTGACCTTCTGAAAATAATTAAAAACACAAAAAGAAATCATCAAGAAACCTTCTGAAATTCATCAGAAATCTAGACAGCAGGGGAAAATCCCATCTTTGGTGAGCTGCTAGATTTTTGGACAAAGAACACAATGCAAAAAGAATCAAATCATTTGGACTTATGGTTAAAAAGTTTTGGCTGTTTGAAGTTTTCTGGATTTAAATGAAATTTGAATTAAAAGTAAAAAGACTGGGGGATGACGTCAAAGGCGTAAAAGCCCAGGGCGCCACCACTCGTACCGCTTTGCGCGCGTACAGAGTGGCTGACTAGCGGGCCCCGCTAGTCAGGTGAGGTGGAGGGAGAGAGGTAAAAAGAGAGCGGCGAGGCTTTACCGGAGCGCACGCCAACGGCGAGGGCTCTTGGGCCAAAACGAGAGGGAGGGAACGAGAGAGGAGACAGAGGCGCACCTGCCAGTACCCGTAGAGTGTCTAGGGGTGGTCGGATGGTGCCAGAAATGGCCTCTCCAGCAGAGGCAAAGAGCAGCGGTCGCCGGAGAATAAGACGACAGAGACTAAGGGCTACTCCCGGGCTCCAACCGGGCGGAACGGCACCACTGGAGAGTGGAGGAGGCCCTGGAAGGGTTGCCCTGGCCAGGGAGGGGCTGGAGCTGCAGAGACGACCCGAGGGGATCGCCGGCGAGCTCGAGCTTGGGGACGGCAGCCCACGGCCTACCCGGCCGGGCTACGGCTTTCTACAAGCTTTTGGAGTGTGTGGGAGTGGGTGAGGGTGGTCGAGGAGGCTGGGGTGGCCGTATTTATTGGCGAGCGGCGAGGGGGGTTCGGGCTCCGCCGTTGGACACCTAGCCGCGACGCCTGTCGGTGTGAAAACCAGTGGATCTCGGGTAGGGGGTCCCGATCTGTGCGTCTTAGGCTGATGGTAACAGGAAGCAAGGGACACAATGTTTACCCAGGTTCGGGCCCTCACGATGGAGGTAAAACCCTACTTCCCGCTTGATTAATATTGAAGATATGAGTAGTACAAGAGTAGATCTACCACGAGATCATAGAGGCCAAACCCTAAGAGCTAGCCTATGATGGTACGATTGTAATTGTGATCGGCCTTCTAAGGACCAACCTCTCCGGTTTATATAGACACCGGAGAGGGCTAGGGTTTTACATGTTGTCGGTTACAAGGAAGGAAATATAATATCCGGATCGCCAAGCTTGTCTTCCACGCAAATGAGAGTCCCATCCGGACACGGGCCGAAGTCTTGAGTCTTGTATCTTCACGCTTCGATAGTCCACACGATGCATATAGTCCGTCTGTCTGGATACCCCCTAATCTAGGACTCCCTCAATAGCCCCTGAACCAGGCTTCAATGACGATGAGTTCGGCCTGCAGTCTTATCTTCGGCATTGTGAGGCGGGTTCCTTCTCTGAATACTCCAAGGTTATTATCGAACACGTAGACCGTGTCCGGATCTGCAAAATGATCTTCACATACCACCGTAGAGAGAATGATACTTTAGTTGACAACTTTTAGACGACGTGACATGCCATTACAGCTAAGTCATTATTCGAACCGTTTTTCCACAGCCAGCCACATCGCGTATTGCGAGGCAGTTTCCTTGACACGTCTTGTCAAAGCAGAGATCGTGTCCCCTTATCATGGGATTCTAATCAATACGGGTATGGGTAATGCCCCCGTGCCATCAATCGTGGCGCTTGGGAAGTAAGCGATTCTCAACAGGCTAGTGGGGAGGCGCACCGCTTCCGTCGCCTCTATAAAAGGATAAGAGTTCCCCATTTTTACCCACGCCTTCTTCCTTCTTTGCCCACTCTTGCCTCCTTGAGCTCCAGTGCCCTAGTCCAAGTCTTCTCCGCATAGTTAAACATGTCCGGAGCAGGAGGCCAATGGGTGGCTTCCACCGTGAAGGATAAGAATATCACAAGTCTTCAGGCGGCCGGATACTTGGCCGTAGACATAGCGCACCGGCTACAAGACGACGGGCAGGTCATTCCAACTCCAGGACCCCACGAGAGGGTTGTGTTTCTTGCCCACTTTGTCCGTGGACTGGGGTTTCCACTCCACCCCTTCGTCCGCGGGCTCATGTTCTACTACGGGCTAGATTTCCATGATCTAGCCCCGAACTTCGTCCTCAACATCTCAGCGTTCATCGTTGTATGCGAGGCTTTCCTCCGCATCAAGCCTCATTTCGGCTTGTGGTTGCAAACCTTCTGCGTGAAGCCGAAGATCGTGAGCGACCAGCGAGCGGAGTGCGGAGGAGCCATGGTGGGCAAAATTCCTAACGTCACCTGGCTTGACGGCTCCTTTGCAGAAACCGTGAAGGGGTGGCAGTCGGGTGGTTCTACATCATCGAGCCGCGCGACGCCAACTGGGCGGCGGCCCCCCGAGTTCCGATCCGGAACCCCCATGTGGCTCACCTCCTGGAACAGAAGGGCCTTTCCTGGGGCGAACCTACAGAGCTGACCAGACTCATAAACTGCATCAAGGGCATGAAGGACAAGAACATCAAGCTTGTCAACATGATCCAGGTCATGCTCGTTCGCCAAATTCTGCCGTGCCAAAGGCGGGCATTTAATCTGTGGGAGTTCATCCCGGCCGAACACCAGACGCTTCAGAGGCTCTACGGCATGAAGCACAAAAACGCATGGAAGGTGTTGTTCAAGGCCTCTGAAGTACCTCCTCCCACATCTGAGGACCGTGGGCTCCATGCTGCACGGCGTCCTATTTAGGTGAGTTCTCAGGCTGCCACCGGATTCGGTTCTTCCCAATACATCCATGGGGGAGCCTTAAGTAATTGTGCATATTTATTCAGGATTATGTGGAGACAGCGGAGCAGATTGACTGCCCGACTCCGTTGCCGGAAGGCCTAGCTAATGATCTTCTGGCGAAGATGCTGGTCCCGGCGCCCTACAAGGGGCCGGAGAAGAAGGACGATAAGAAGGCCTCGGGGACCCGAAAGGGTCTCCGACGTAAGGTTGCGCAAGCCTCGTCCGAAGAAGATGAGGCGCACTCCTCCCCCAAATGGGAAGAAGAAGAAGAGGAGGCTGCCCCATCCGGAAAGGACGAGGGGACTGAGAGGGCGGACCAAGGGACCAGGAGAGGCCCCCGGCGCAAGGCCGTCATACCCTCGTCGTCCAATGA
Organism: Triticum dicoccoides; assembly: GCF_002162155.2. NCBI lineage: Eukaryota > Viridiplantae > Streptophyta > Magnoliopsida > Poales > Poaceae > Triticum > Triticum dicoccoides. Next base: position 406,114,655 of record NC_041389.1, on the reverse strand, counting down.
CGACGAGGCAGATTCCTCATGCGGAGGCGGGGGAAAACAAGAAGAAACTCCACCTCCCCGTATCAGGGGGGGAGAAAAAGAGGAAGGCCGCCCCGGAATGGGAGACTGGGACGTCCAAGAAGGGAAAGGTTTCCCTTCCGGACTACTCCGCCACCGCCGCCGATAGCGAGGAGGGGTGGCTGCCCAGGAAGAAGCCCCTAGTGCGATCCTAAGTATCCGCACTCCATCGTAATTTTGCTTCATAGTTTTGTTATAACGCCGAACTTGTATGCAGTCCGGCCAAGGCCCATCCCGAGGTGTCGTCTTCGGACGGGTCCTTGAGTGAGTCAGCAATGAACTCACTCCCGACGGCCACTTCTCCTCGGCCTGCGGACGATACAGAGGTGTTGTCCCAAAGGCTCCCCGAGCGGGGGAAGGTGGATATGGAGACGCCCCAAGGCGGTATTCCAAACGTCGAACACGCACGGTTCAAGGTCCCCGCGGATCATGTTGGTGAGAGCCGCAGTAAGCCGGACTCTCAGCCGAAAACCATTCCAGAACCTCCCGTGGTTCTGGACTCAGGCGGACATCCCCTCGTTAAGGAGGGCGAGCCGTCTGTGCCGAGTACTTCCGCTACGCCCGAGGCGTCGGATCGTCTGCTGGAAGTGCTTCGCGGCGCTTCCATAGATGAAGAGCATCGTACTCTCATGAGTGCGGTGATTCAGAAGGTTTCGTCCGCCAAGAGCGGACTAACCGAAGCCTGCACCAGCCTCCTAACAGGCTTTGAGGTAAGTAGTAAAAATGTGTGAAATTAACACCCGATAGGTAGTAGCCCCTGATACTCTGTTTGGTGTTTGGAAGGAAAAACCAAACGGAGGGTCAATTATAATCCGCAGGAGTTTAACAATAAGTTTGAATTTGAATAAGCAAGCTGTGCTGCTTGCCGCTGCGGTCCGTAAGGCCGAGATCGCCGGACTAAAACAGGACCTGGAGCAGGCGCACGGAGAGCTCAATCTCACGAGGAGGCAACTCGAAGAGAGCAAAGGTGAAGGATTCCCCTCTCTTATATAATGAATGGCAGATAAAATTTAAATATGATAACGACGAAGCGTCATGATTTGGTAACAGAGGCCAGCACCGAAATGGCGTCTCTCAAGAAAGCATTGTCCGAGGCCGAACACAAGGCAGACTTGGAACGCAAGGAGCGCAAAAAGCAAGAAGCCCGAGTGGGCGAGGTACAAGAAGAGCTCCAGGAGCTCGGCAAAAAGGTCGGGTCCATGGAGCATGAGCTTAAAGCAAAAGAAGCCGAGCTTGCGAAGGCCCTTACAAGTATAAAAGACACCAAGGCCGAAGCCGAGAGGGCACATCAAGAAATCCAGGAGGTCAAAAAGATAACAGTGGGTAAGAAATTCTTTATGCAAAGCAAACATGTGGAGGAGGCGTTTCTTTTACTTACCGGAGTCCGGAGCTCTCCAGGGGCATTCACAGTTCTGCCATGCAGCGTATCAGATGTCGCGGAGTTCTACCGTGCCCAGGAGGGGAGCTCAACGGAGAAGTTGTTCTGGTCCCAGTATGCTGGGGCCGAACATTCAACGCCTCCGAGTGACCAACTTAAGCAGTTGGTCGAACTCCACAAGGCGGCCGAAGTGGCTATGAATGATTTCATAGTTCGGATGTGGCCAGGTGAGCCCCTGCCCACCAGCTACTTCAGCCTGATCAAGCGGATGGTGAATGCATGTCCGCGCCTGGAAGTCATCAAGCGATCTGTTTGCATTGAGGTTGCCCGCCGGGCCCTTCCCCGTGCGAAGGTGCATTGGGGCAAGCTGGATGCGGAGAAGCTGGTGAAGGACGAGCCGCCAGAAGGCAAGCCGCATCGCATTCCCAAGAAGTATTATGATGGCGTTATGAAGGGTGCTTGCCTCGTGGCCGATGAATGTACCAAGGACATAATTTTTGAATGATTTCGCTTCTGTCATGTTTGTAATTTAAAGACGAAGTTACTTGCGCTATGTAGCGCTTTTGTTATTTAAAATATTACCTTCTGTGCGGTTGTTTATCAAATTCTGAAAGTAGGCCAGTCGTCGGCTTCCGCCCCCATGTAACTAGTACTGGGGTGTTCATGGAAAACCCGAACACTCTTTATCCAAATGTTTGGTCCCTTAAGGAGGTGTCCAGCGCAGCGAACAAGGCAATCGGACTATGCGGCTTTATAACCTTCACTTAGCCATAGAAGTCTACAATTTTAAATTTCGGCGAAGCCCCTAGAATCCGGAAGGCCGAATTGGGGCTCTATATACGCCTAGATTGGACAAAGCCGAATTATCGCCTAAAGCAGAAAAATCTTTAAGGATTTTAAGAACTCTCGAACAGCGACCAGCTCTCGCAACATCATGCAGGTCAGTTTTTGGCTTTCTCTACTGAGGTGCTCGTCTGGAAGAACCAGGGCACAATCGCAGTAGTTCTCCCTGCGCTACCTTAGCCGATATAACGGAACGTAAGGAACCAAAACAAGGGAGCCGGGCTATCCCAAATGTAGACCCAAGACATGATTCAGAGTTGATTTATATAATGCTATAAGTTCGGGGTGTCGCACTGTTGAAAGTGTTCTGACTTGTCTTGCCGTATTATGGGGTGCCATAAGAAGCCCCTGGCAAACTCAACGTACCAAAGTGTACGGATGCAATATTAAAAGACATTTGTAAGAAAAAAAATGCTCCAATAAGAATAAGAAGCTGACACATATATGATCTCTCATTGATGAATAATACGTTTAAGCGTATGTTTACAATGAATGCATTAAGCGGAGATAAATAGGATTATTTGACATACCCTATCCAGAGGCAGGCTACGTACAGATAGATAAAGCAGGTATAACGATTGTAAATAGATTCCACCTGGGTATTTCCTTCTGTGTGCAAAGCCTGTTGCCTCCTTGGCTTTCTCTCCTATGTGCGTCCGACAATCCGGCTCTTCTAGAGAAGATGCACCAAAAGCAATGTCCCTAAGGTAAAAGGAAAGGTTACAAAGCAATACCGTACTGTTGACTGAGCCACTGCTACGCCTCCGCCTGTGCCCATGGTATTTTGAGTGCGTAATTGTGTACGCGTGGCACGAATGCTGCTTTGATGGGATTTGAGCGGAGGCCAGACTTCTAGTCATGCTCTTGGCGTGCCTGCTGATCCTGTTGCGGGGTGTTCCGCCCTCGCTTGACGGAGCTTGAGGTTGTCGTCACCGGATTGGTGGCTTGCCGGAGGAGGCCGCATTGTACTTCTGCCGCAAGGGCTGCAGTGTGCTCTTCTGTACGGAGAGAGCGGTCCATATTTCTGTTGACTATTATGACCCCGCGCGGGCCTGGCATCTTGAGCTTGAGGTATGCATAGTGTGGTACCGCATTGAATCTAGCGAATGCGGTTCGTGCGAGTAGTGCATGGTAACCACTGCGGAAAGGGACGATATCAAAGATTAGCTCTTTGCTTCGGAAGTTATCCGGAGATCCAAAGACCACTTCCAATGTTATAGAGCCCATACAACGGGCCTCTACTCCAGGAATTACACCTTTAAAGGTGGTTTTGGTGGGCTTCATCCTTGAAGGATCGATGCCCATTTTGCGCACTGTGTCCTGGTAAAGCAGGTTCAGGCTGCTGCCTCGTCCATAAGGACTCTTGTGAGGTGAAATCCGTCTATGATTGGGTCTAGAACCAATGCGGCCGAGCCGCCGTGACGGATGCTAGTAGGATGATCCCTACGATCAAAGGTGATCGGGCAAGCTGACCATGGGTTGAATTTGGGGATGACTGGCTCCATCGCGTAGACGTCCCTTAGTGCTCTCTTCCGTTCCCGCTTGGGGATGTAGGTGGCGTAGATCATGTTGACCGTTTTCACCTGGGGGTAAATTTCTTCTGTCCCCCCATGTTCGGACGGCGGGGCTCCTCGTCATCATCATTGTGCAGCCCCTTGTCCTTGTTTCGGCGTTTATTTTGCCGGCCTATTTAAGTACCCAGCAGTCTCTGTTGGTGTGGTTGGCTGGCTTGTCCGGGGTGCCGTGAATTTGGCACGAGCGCTCCAGGATACAGTCTAGACTGGATGGTCCTTGATTGTTTCTTTTGAATGGCTTCTTCCTCTGACCGGATTTGGATCCGCTGAATCCGGCATTGACCGCCGTGTCTCCGGTGTTGTCGCCGTTGTTCCATCGCTTGTGTCTATTGTGCCGTAGCTTGTCGTTATTGTCACGGACATCTGATGTGCCAGAATGTGGTGTAGTGATGCTGTGAGCCAACCAACTATCCTTGCCCGCGCAAAAGCGGGTCATTAGTGTCGTGAGAGCTGCCATAGACTTGGGTTTCTCCTGGCCGAGGTGTCGGGCGAGCCACTCGTCACGGATATTATGCTTGAAGGCCGCCAGGGCTTCGGCATCCGGACAATCGACTATTTGGTTCTTTTTAGTTAGGAACCGAGTCTAGAATTTCCTGGCTGATTCTCCGGGCTGTTGAGTAATGTGGCTCAAGTCATCGGCATCCGGAGGTCGCACATATGTGCCTTGGAAGTTGTCAAGAAATGCGTCTTCCAGGTTTTCCCAACTGCCAATGGAATTTGCGGGCGGGCTGTTTAGCCAGTGTCGGGCGGGTCCTTTGAGCTCAAGGGGAAGATACTTGATGGCATGTAAATCGTCTCCGCGGGCCATGTGAATGTGGAGAAGGAAGTCTTCAATCCATACCGCGGGGTCTGTTGTGCCATCATATGATTCGATGTTTACGGGTTTGAACCCTTCTGGGAATTCATAATCCATCACTTCATCGGTGAAGCAGAGGGGGTGTGCGGCGCCTTTGTTCTAGGCTATGTCGCGACGCAGTCCAGCTGCGTATGACTGGTTATATTTGGCCCGGCCGGATTTGCTGTTAGTGTATCCGGTATGACGGTCATTGTCATGTGCTGCGGTGCGCCCCCGTGATACGTAGATCAATCTTGGTTGTACTGCGGCATTGTCCAGTTTATCGCGCAGGTCCTGAGTATTGCCCCGGGCCATAGTAAACTGGCGCGGGGGTGCAGGCTGGTATTCTGGCTGATATGCCGATTTATGCCGACCTCGAGGCGGCCGGTCAGCCGTGTGGCGCTCGAGTCCGTATTCCTCGGCTGCCAGGACTTCTGTCCATCTATCTGTGAGCAAGTCTTGATCAGCTTGAAGCTGCTGCTTCTTCTTCTTCAGGCTTCTCGCAGTGGCAATAAGCCAGTGCTTGAAGCGCTCCTTCTCCGCGGGGTCCTCGGGCACGCCGAACTCGTCGTCGCCGAGGCTAATCTCGTCTTCGGAGGGGGCATGTAGTTGTCCTTCTCCAGATACCCGTCTGTCGCCTGTTCATCTGGGCTGTCCTGCCCATCTTCCTGCTCGGCCTGCTCGAAGGCGGGCTGTTCGGGGTTGTATTCATCGTCAGCACCATCCGGATTGTTTTTGTCTCCGGTACCGGTATTGCCTTGGCGGGCTTGGAGCGGCGCTGGCGACGGCCATGCTTTTCTTTTTTTCTTGGAGGGGTTATCCTCCATTGCCTCATCGCCATTAGTTTTTTTCGGAGAATCCACCATATATATATCATATGAAGAGGTGGTTGTCCACCGCCCTATGAGCGGTGGCTCCTGTACGTCTCCAGCATCGTCGTCCATACCGTCGATGTCTTCGAAGTCGAAGTCAAGCACGTCGGTTAAATCATCGATCGTAGCAATGAAGTGGGTGGTGGGTGGGCAGCGAATTTCTTCGTCGCCTGCTTCCCACTCAAGCCAGACATAGTTTGGCCCAGAGCCTCCTGACAAAGGGAGAGACTTTAATGAGTTCAACATGTCACCATAGGGCGAGTGCTGAAAGATGTCCGCAGCGGTAAACTCCATTACAGTAGCCCAACCTGGCTCGGCTGGCTCAAGAGTGTGCGGGCCGGAAGCTACGACCGGATATGAGTCCGGGGGTTCGGGGTTACAGGCCTCCACGGAGGTGAGACATGTGTTCGGCTCCCACGCTGATGAGTATGCGGCCTGCGGGGTGGGGTCTACCCCTCCATCCTTGGGCAACGCAAGCTATTCCAGATTTAGATCCGGGGCTATTCAGGGATGATGTTCCCAGCATTGTCCAACAGCGGGTCTAGGCTGTGCTCGTCTTGACTATCCGGCGCTCCTGGCGTAGGGCCGAATCCGTCGAAGATCAAGTCTCTGCGAATATCTGCCGTGTAGTTCAAGTTTCCGAACCTGATCTGGTGGCCAGGGGCGTAGCTGTCGATCTGCTCCAGATGGCCAAGCGAATTGGCCCACAGTGCGAAGCCGCCGAACACAAAGCTCTGTCCAGGGAGAAAAGTTTCACCCTGGACCGTGTTTTTGGTGATTGAAGATGCCATCAAGCCTCAAAGCGACGACACAGAGGAACTATCAATGAAAGCACCAATGTCGGTGTCAAAACCGGCGGATCTCGTGTAGGGGTCCCGATATGTGCGTCTTAGGCTGATGGTAACAGGAAGCAAGGGACACAATGTTTACCCAGGTTTGGTCCCTCTCGATGGAGGTAAAACCCTACTTCCTACTTGATTAATATTGAAGATATGAGTAGTACAAGAGTAGATCTACCATGAGATCGTACAGGCCAAACCCTAAGAGCTAGCCTATGATGGTATCATTGTAATTGTGATCGGTCTTCTAAGGACCATCCTCTCTGGTTTATATAGACACCAGAGAGGGCTAGGGTCTTACATGGACTCGATTACAAGGAAGGAAATATACTATCCGGGTCGCCAAGCTTGTCTTCCACGCAAACGAGAGTCCCATCCGGACACGGGCCAAAGTCTTAAGTCTTGTATCTTCACACTTCGATAGTCCGGACGATGCATATAGTCCGGCTGTCCGGATACCCCCTAATCTAGGACTCCCTCAGCGCCCGGCGACGAACATTGTCAGTGAGAGAGGGGGAAGAAGACGTAGCTCACGTGGGGACTGTTGACGAACGGGGACGAGCACAGGGGCAAGAGGAAGACGATGAGCATAGTGTGCCGCGCACTGTGGCGTTGGCCGGACCGTGCCCCTGCCTGCTGTGGCGTGCTGCGGCATCGGCAAGTGCCAGGGAGGAGTTAAGTGAGTAGATACGATGATGGTGGCGCGGTTTGGCACGCTCGGGCAGGCGGGGCAGCAAGCACGCGCGCAACAAAGTGCTCGGTGTCACTCAAAGCGCATGTTTTGCATGCCAGCACGCCTGGACGAACGCGGTCACCGCTTGAACTATGACCTCAGACCGACCTAAGCGCAAACTTCATGTCTGGAGTGTAGTCCGTGGTAGATTTGACTGTTACCACACTTGGGTTGGGTTTCAGGTGCAGTAGAAATGAGTTTACACTCCAGGTAAGTTTCTGGATAGTAACTTTGAAGGTTTACTGTGGTCAAACCACTGGGACTTGAGGGCTAGGCTTTGGAGGCTACCCAACATTTACTAAGGTGAAGATGCACAAGAAAAACTAGCTACAATGGAGCAAGTAAAATGCTAGTTGCTGTAGAAACTACCATTTCTGTCCAGAAATGGAAATATTATATGTAGCCAAAATATTCCGAAAAGTGATGAAATATTTTTGCTCAGAAAGGTGCCCTCGGGTTCAAATAATAATTGGGATTTTTCTCAGGATATTATGTGCAAGAAAAATTGGGGTTGCTTTGGAGCACATTGAGCTAGCTAGGGTTTTGGAGCAGAAAATGAATATTTTTCATTAAAGAAAAATATTCCAAATGATATTATGAGGTGAACCAGAGATGGAGTGATGGTTTGAGATGTATATGAAGCACTTGGGTGAAAGTCAAGTGGTACCCAAGTATTTAAGTCCAAATGAAAGGATTCAAAAACTCCAAACTCAAATTCAAACCAACTGAGAATCAGGCAAAGAAGAGGGGGCAAAAACCAGGCTGTCACAAACCTCCCCCACTTAGAATGAATATCGTCCTCGAGATTCGGTTGCTTGGGAAAACCATTCTAGATAATGTGCCCTTAGAAATTGTTCTGATTCCCATGTTGATTCTGACTCTGTGTGATGCTTCCAGTGGACTTTGTAAAATTTCCTTGCCTTACTACGAGTGACTCTTTCCATCTGATCCAAGATTCTAACTGGCCTCTCTTCATAGGTTAAATCCTTGGCCAGCTCTATTTCTGTCATATCAGTCTTTTTCTCAGGCGCCGATATGCATCGCCGTAACTGTGAAACATGAAACACGTTGTGCACGTCAAACAATTCAGGGGGTTGCTCCAACTGATAGGCAATAGTACCCACTCGCGACATAACGGGAAATGGACCAATAAATCTGGGTGCCAATTTTCAACGAGTCTGAAATCTCTTGACTCCTTTCATAGGCGTGACTCGAAGGTATACATGTTCTCCGGGTTCAAAATTGATCTGTCGGTGATTTTCATCATAATAACTCTTCTGTCGAGATTTGGCTAACTGCAATCTGTCTCTGATTTCCTTGACTTGCTTCTCGGCTTCCAGTGTAAGATCCATTCCGACAATACGGCTATCTCCAGTTTGAGACCAATTTAAAGGAGTGCGGCACTTACAGCAATTCAAAGCTTCATACGGTGACATCTTTAAACTGGTCTGGAAGCTATTGTTATAAGAGAACTCAGCATAGGGCAAACAGTCTTCCTATTTCGGTCCTTGGGCCAAAGCACAGGCTTGCAACATATCTTCGAGTAATTGATTTACCCACTATGTCTGTCCATCAGTCTGAGGATGATAAGCGGTACTGTATTTCAGTGTTGTCCCCAAGGCTTGATGGACACGGGACCAAAAAGCAGAGGTAAAAAGTGAACCTCCGTTAGAAGTGATGGTTCGGGGGACTCCACGCAGACTGACTATTCTGGATACATACAGTTGTGCAAGTTCATCTGCTCGATATGTGATTCTGATTGGGATAAAGTGAGCTACCTTGGTTAATGTATCCACTATGACCTAGATTGCATCATTGCCCCATCGAGTCTTAGGTAGTCCTGTGATGAAATCCATGCAGACATCATCCCATTTCCATTGTGACACTGGTAGCGGCTGGAGAAGTCTGGCTGGCTTCTGATGCTCTCCCTTCACTTTGTTGCATATGTCGTGGCTGGCCACGAAATAGGCAATGTCTTTCTTCATTCCATCCCACCAGAATGTTTGTCGAAGGTCATACATTTTCGTGCCTCCAGGGTGAATTGAATACGAGGATTAGTGGGATTCTGACAGGATCTTCTGCTTTAAATCCTCTTGATTGGGCACACAAATCCTTCCCCGGAATTGGAGGGTACCGAACTGATCCTTCGAGAAATCGGAAGTCTGACTTGCTACCATATGCTTGGCACGTTTCTGTAGATCGGTGTCATCCGACTTGGCCTTGCGGATCTCTTCCTCAAGTGTGGGGTTAACTTCCAAAATATTAGCAAGGCCAGCACCTACTATGACCAGGTTGAGCTGAGCAATCTCTTCTTGGAGTTCAGGAGGCATGGATTCCAATATGACATTTAGGCTGACGGGCTTTCGACTGAGTGCATCGGCAACCACGTTGGCCTTACCCAGGTGGTAATTTATTCCAAGGTCATAGTCCTTGACTAACTCAAGCCATCTTCATTGACAGAGATTTAAATCTGGCTGAGTAAATATATACTTGAGACTTTTGTGATTTGTAAAAATTTGGCACCTCTTCCCGATGAGATAGTGTCTCCAAATTTTCAAAGCGTAAACCACCGTGGCCAACTCGAAATCATGAGTAGGATAATTTCCCTCGTGGGGTCATAGCTGTCGTGAGGCATAAGCTACTACCTTGCCATCTTGCATAAGTACGCATCCAAGTCCTTGTTTGGAAGCATCGCAGTACACATCAAAACTGTGGTTGATATATGGAAGAGTCAATACCAGTGTAGTTGTCAGCCGTTTCTTTAACTCATTGAAACTTTTCTCACAGTCCTCAGTCCATTCAAACTTCTTATCCTTTTTGAGTATCTCCTTCATGGGTTTAGCAATCTTGGAGAACCCTTCAATGAAACAATGTTAATATCCGGCTAATCCAAGAAAACTTCAGATCTGAGATACGGTTGTGGGTGGCAACCAATCGAGTACATCCTTTACTTTGCTCGGGTCCACGACTATACCTTCAGCGGATAGCACATGTCCAAGAAATCCAACTTGCTTTAGCCAAAACTCACATTTACTAAATGGCGTATAACTGATGTTCACGGAGTCATTGTAACACTGCTCGGAGATGTTCTTTATGCTCTTCTTCACTTCTTGAGTAAATAAGTATATCATCAATGAAGACTACCATGAACTTATCGAGGAAGTCCATGAATACTTTGTCCATCATATGCATGAAGAAGGCAGGGGCGTTGGTGAGACCCAAAGACATAACTGTATATTCATAAAGACCATATCGAGTGGTGAACGCAGTCTTAGGAATATCCTCCTTTTTAGTCTTGAGCTGATGGTATCCAGTCCGTAAATCAATCTTGGAAAATACCTTGTCCCCACTGAGTTGATTAAACAGGTCATCAATTCTTGGCAGTGGTTATTTGTTTTTGATTGTGACGTCATTCAGTTGATGGTAATCCACACACATGCGGAGGCTACCATCCTTTTTGTCCACGAAGATAGTAGGTGATCCCCATGGTGAAGAGCTAAGACGGATATATCCTTTCTGGAGCATTTCATCAAGCTGTTTCTTTACCTCCACTAATTCTGATGAAGGCATTTGGTAATACTTCTTGTGTATTGGGGCGGTTCTGGGCACAAGATCTATTGCAAACTCAAGCTCTCAATCGGGTGGCATGCCTGGCAGTTCTTCTGGAAATACACCAGGAAACTCACTGACCACAGGAATTAATTCCAATTCAGCCACTGCGGTGAAGACCATTTCTTTCGTGGGTATGCTTCTGTGAGCATAGAATTTTGTAGTATGTCCTTCTTGGCTGGTCAAAGTGACTTGTCGGGTCGCACAATTTATGCATACTTGATACTGAGTCAGCCAATTCATAACCAAGATAACATCCAACTTATCAGACTCAATAAGTATCAAGGAAGTTGGAACAGATTCCATTGACATTGACTTCCATATTACGGCAGACTAGATTTCTTCTGATTAGGGATCCCGGGGTTTGTACCAGCATATTCTTGCCCAAAAGCAAACAAGGAAATTTGTTTTGGGCAACAAAACTTTGAGAAATAAAAGAGTGGGAAGCCCCAGAGTCAAATAAAATCACTGCAGGTATCTTATTAACAGAAAACATACCAATGACGAGTTTGGGGTTCTCTTGGGCTTCATCGACGGAGAGGTGATGAACATATCCCGTGATGTTTTGCTGGTTCGGGCATGCCTCCATAAAATGGACTTGTGGCCTGAATATAGCATTTGACCTGTTGTTCTTGGGACACTGTTTGACATAATGTCCAGTTTGCCCACAATTGAAACAAGAATTGTTGCGCAGATGGTCCTCTTGCACTGGGTTGGTTACGACATTCTTGACTTGAGTGGTGGTCTTGTTAACATTCTGTTGCCAATTGGGCTTGTATTCCACCTGAGTCTGTTGCCAGGTACGAGCCTTCTGCACTGGTTGCACCTCCTTCCTTGGCTGAAACTTGCGCATGTGATCGTTGTTAGCAGACTTAATATCCGATACAGGCTTGTGCTCCCGTTCAGCAATGAAAGCCTTGTTCACCAGGGTTTGGAAATCTGGTAAATCAAACATACTGAGAGTACACCGGAGTTGCGGGTTTAATCCACCAAGAAATCTATCAATCTTTCTTTCTTCAGTGGCCACGTCGTACAGGGAGTAACATGATAGATGATTGAATTTTTGCAAATATTCACCCACAGACTGATTTCCTTGGAGGAGCGCGAGAAATTCACGCTGCTTAGTCTTCATAATTCCCATAGGGATGTGATATTTTCGGAATCGTTCCTTGAATCTTGACCAGGTGACTTCTTCATCAGCAGACCACATGGCTTTTTCATTTTCCCACCATATGGCAGCAGCGCCTTCAAGATAATGAGTTACAAATGGAACCTTATCTCCTTCTTCAGTACGGGCAATCTCAAGCTTCTTCTCCATAGTTCTCAACGAATCATCTGCATCCAAGGGATCAATAGCCTGACTGAAACTGGGAGGCTTGGTCCTGTGAAAATCTGACAGCTTGGAGTGATGATCGGGCTGATTCCCATTCTGTCCAACCACAACTTGAACACTTCTTAATATTTCAATCATATCATTATTCCATCTTTCCTCAAACATACGTAGAATTTGCTCGGTGAAGGGATGATTTGGCGGTGGAGGCGGTGGTGGAACGTACGGCTCAGGTGAGTGTCCTCCCTGTCATGCGGAATGACGAACAGAAGAACCCTCACGAACTTTGCTATTGCTGCCTCCCCGCGTCATCCTATTATGATTTTTCCCAAGGCAACGCAACCAAGATGAGAAGCATTCAAAATAAATTGGGGGAAAGCCAGCAACAAAAGCCCGAGAAAAAACCGAAATAACAAAGAAAATATGGCAAATAAAATAGAGTTCCAATATAATTATACATAGACTCATACATGAAGATAACAACATGTTGGGTTTAACTACTCTCATACATAAAACGAAACATCATGACTCGTACGACTACATCCGTACACCATCTTGACGACTGCGAATACTCAAAAGCTCTACTGCTCTGTTGGTGCCGCGGGGTCCTCTCCTGAAGCGGACTCGGATCCTAAATTGACATGGTTAACTGAGACCTCCGGGATAAAGGTGACACGATGACGCTGCCTCGAGGGCTCTCCCTCCAGGGGAGGTGGAGGGTGAAGCATCCGTGCTACGGGAGTGGCGAGAAGTGAAACCCACTCAGCAGGAGCACTAAGTGGACTCACAGTCGCGGTGCCCGAGCTACTCGGAGGAATAACCGGTGAAATAGGGGAACTAGAACTGGCGAGAATAGAGGGCGTAAATCCCACAGAAGCTGGAGTAGGGACCAATCTAGTAGAGGCTAAAGGAGTGCGGGCATGAGTTAGCTCTCGAGCCAACTCATAGATCATAAGATTGCTAGCAGTGATATAATGAGAAAGGTGGCTAACAACAATATCGGACTCCGGATCAATGATAGGGAAACGGACACGACCATTATCGTGGAGAGAAGGATAGTTGTAGAAACCTGGGTGGTTCGGCATTCGGACCTCATTGTAGTGAAGCTCAACAAGGACCTCAAATGCAGCAAACTGGAGAGCCTGAGAAGCGATAGAAGCGTAACCGCTCCGAGAGGTATGAGTGTAAGTGCTAGAATCGGAACTGGTGCGTACAGTAACCATGGCGTGATATTCATACACTGAGTCAGCTAGACGCTTGATACGTCTCCAACGTATCTATAATTTTTGATTGCTCCATGCTACTTTATCTACTGTTTTGGACTATATTGGGCTTTATTTTCCACTTTTATATTATTTTTGGGACTAACCTATTAACCGGAGGCCCGGCCCAGAATTGCTGTTTTTTGCCTATTTCAGTGTTTCAAAGAAATGGAATATCAAACGGAGTCCAAACCGAATGAAACCTTCGGGAACCTGATTTTCTCACCGAACATGATCCAGGAGACTTGAACCCTACTCCAAAAACTGCCAGAGGCGCTCACGACGGTGGAGGGCGCCCCCTGGGTGCGCCCCCTACCTCGTGGGCCCCATGTTGCTCCACCGAAGTACTCCTTCCTCCTATATATACCTACGTACCCCCGACAGATCAAAGGGGAGCCAAAAACCTAATTCCACCACCGCAACTTTCTGTATCCACGAGATCCCATCTTGGGGCCTGTTCTGGAGCTCTGTCGGAGGGGGCATCTACCATGGAGGGCTTCTACATCAACACCATAGCCCCTCCGATGAAGTGTGAGTAGTTTACTTCAGACCTTCGGGTCCATAGCTAGTAGCTAGATGGCTTTTTCTCTTTTTTTGGATCTCAATACAATGTTCTCCCCCTCTCTTGTGGAGATCTATTCGATGTAATCTACTTTTTGCGGTGTGTTTGTTGAGATCGATGAATTGTGCGTTTATGATCCAGTATTATCTATGGAAAATATTTGAATCTTCTCTGAATTCTTTTATGTATGATTGAGTTATCTTTGCAAGTCTCTTGGAATTATCCTTTTTGGTTTGGCCAACTAGATTGGTAGTTCTTGCAATGGGAGAAGTGCTTAGCTTTGGGTTCAATCTTGCGGTGTCCTTACCCAGTGACAGGAAGGGTTGCAAGGCACATATTGTATTGTTGCCATCGAGGATAACAAGATGGTTTTTTTTTATCATATTGCATGAATTTATCCCTCTACATCATGCCATCTTGCTTAAGGCGTTACTCTGTTTTTAACTTAATACTCTAGATGCATGCTGGATAGCGGTCGATGAGTGGAGTAATAGTAGTAGATGCAGAATCGTTTTGATCTACTTGTCTCGGACGTGATGCCTATATACATGATCATTACCTAGATATACTCATAACTATGCTCAATTCTGTCAATTGCTCAACAGTAATTTATTCACCCACGGTAGAATATTTATGCTCTTGAGAGAAGCCACTAGTGAAACCTATGGCCCCCGGGTCTATTCTCATCATATCAATCTCTATCGCTTTATTTACTTGCTTTCTTTTTACTTTGCCTTTTACTTTTCACTTTGCATCTATTTATCGAAAATACCAAAAATATTATTTATCATCTCTATCATATCTCACCCTCGTAAGTGTGAAGGGATTGACAGCCCCTAATCGCATTGGTTGCGAGTAGCTATCGTTTTGTGTAGGTACGAGGGACTTGTGCATGGTCTCCTACTGGATTGATACCTTGGTTCTCAAAAACTGAGGGAAATACTTACGCTACTTTACTGCATCATCCTCTCCTCTGGGGAAAACCAACACAGTGCTCAAGAGGTAGCAAGAAGAATTTCTGGCGCCGTTGCCGGGGAGGCTCACGCAAGCAAGTCAACAATACCAAGTACCCATCACAATCCCTATCTCTCGCATTACATTATTTGCCTCTCGTTTTCCTCTCCCCCAGTTCACCCTTGCCATTTTATTCACCCTCTCTTTCCCAATCTCCTCCTCTCTTTTCCGTTTGCCTCTTTCCCTTTGCCCTTTTGTTTGCTTGTGTGTTGGATTACTTGTTGCCATGGCACAAGATAATACTAAATTGTGTGACTTCTTGAATACCAATAATAGTGATTTCCTTAGCTCTCCGATTGCTCCTCTTAATAATGATGAGTCTTGTGAAATCAATACCGCTTTATTGAATCTTGTTATGAAAGATCAATTTGCCGGCCTTCCTAGTGAAGATGCCGCTACTCATCTAAACAATTTTGTAGATTTGTGTGATATGCAAAAGAAGAAAGACACGGATAACAATATTGTCAAATTGAAGTTATTTCAGTTTTCACTTAGAGATCGTGCTAAAGTTTGGTTTTCATCTTTGCCTAAAAATAGTATTGATTCTTGGAACAAGTGCAAAGATGCTTTTATCTCTAAGTATTTTCCTCCTGCTAAGATTATCACTCTTAGGAACGATATCATGAATTTTAAACAACTTGATCATGAGCATGTTTCCCAATCTTGGGAAAGAATGAAATTAATGCTTCGCAATTGCCCTACTCATGGTTTGAATTTATGGATGATCATACAAAATTTTTATGCCGGATTGAATTTTGCTTCTAGAAATCTTTTAGATTTGGCCGCGGGAGGCACGTTTATGGAAATTACGTTAGGTGATGCTACAAAATTGCTTGATAACATTATGGCTAATTATTCTCAATGGCACACCGAAAGATCTTCTAGTAAAAAAGTGCATGCTATAGAAGAAATTAATGTTTTGAGTGAAAAGATGGACGAACTTATGAAGATGTTTGCCCATAAAAAAACTCCTCTTGATCCCAATGATATGCCTTTGTCTACCTTGCTTGAAAATAATAATGAATCTATGGATGTGAATTTTGTTGGTAGGAATAGTTTTGGAAACAACGCGTATAGAGGGAATTTTAATCCTAGGCCTTACCCTAGTAATCCTTATAATAATTATGGAAATTACTACAACAACTCTTATGGAAATTTTAATAAGATGCCCTCTGAATTTGAGACTAGTGTTAAAGTGTTTATGAATTTACAAAAGAATTTTAATGCTTTACTTGAAGAGAAATTTCTTAAAGTTGATGGTTTGGCTAGAAACGTTGATAGAATTTCTCTTGAGATTGATTCTTTAAAGCTTAGATCTATTCCTCCTAAGCATGATATCAATGAGTCTCACAAAGCCATGAGAATTTCCATTGATGAGTGCAAAGAAAGAACCGCTAGGATGCGTGCTTACAAAGATGCCTTTATTAAAGCGTGTTCTTCCAATTCCCATGAAAATCAAGATGAAGATCTAAAAGTTATTGATGTGTCCCCCATTAAATCTTTTTTTTGAAATATGAATCTTGATGAAACTGAATATGATCTTCCTTTACCTAGAAGGCGTTCTAAGAATTTGGAGTTTCTATATCTTGATGATGAAATTGATGAAAGTGGGATTGAAATAAATAAAAAACGAGATGTTGCTAAACCCACTATTTTAGATCTCAAGAAATTTAATTATGAAAATTGCTCTTTGATTGGTTGTATGTCCTTGTTGCAATCCGTGCTAGATTCTCCTCATGCTTATAGTCAAAATAAGGCCTTTACCGAACACATTGTTGATGCCTTGATGCAATCTTATGAAGAAAAACTTGAGTTCAAAGTTTCTATCCCTAGAAAACTCTATGATGAGTCGGAACCTACTAGTAAAATTAAAATTGAAAATTATGAGTTTCATGCTTTGTGTGATTTGGGTGCTAGTGTTTCTACTATTCCCATAACCTTCCCTAGTTGGAGGCACCGACCAGAGGCATCACAATGAAACGAATAAAGGCCGTCCCATACCAGCAAACGTGGTTGCACTGGGAAAGACTCGATTCAACGGCACCATGACCCGGTCAACAACATATTCAAGTTGAGTTATTATCAGGTTCAACTTAAAGTGAAAATAACCGGCGTCATAATGCCATGACATGCATCACTAACATATGCATCACATATCAACGGAAATAACGGAGTCAACTATATCCACACTGAGCATTACCACCTCATGACACTTCTCTGGTCATGATCAAACCTCACTTCAACCAGAATCTTTTCTAGCAAATTTATCATTTTTACTCATGCAAGAAAATAATTCCACTAATTATTTATGTCCATAGCCATATTATATTTTCATCACCCAAAACTAAATTCTTGTTAGCTTACCAACTAAGTTCACTTCAAACTTTCTATAAATCAAGCATATTCACTTTAACAAGCATCTAACAGAATATAATTAACATATTAATAATTTAAATGCATGGATAATAATTAGTTCAAGTAGAAAAATCACAAATATTGTAGTGGCACTATAAAAATGTTGGTGTGGCTTGCTTTAGTGCAGATGAGGTTCACAATCCTCCTGGTGATCCTCAAGACAAGCCTGACCTTCTGAAAATAATTAAAAACACAAAAAGAAATCATCAAGAAACCTTATGAAATTCACCAGAAAACCTAGATTGTAGGGGGAAATCCCATCTTTGTTGAGATGCTAGACTTTTGGACAAAGAACACAATGCAAAAAGAATCAAATCATTTGGACTTATGGTTAACAAGTTTTGGCTGTTTGAAGTTCTTTGGATTTAAATGAAATTTGAATTAAAAATAAACAGACTGGGGGGTGACGTCGAAGGCGTAAAAGCCCAGGGCGCCACCACTCGTACCGCTTCGCGTACAGAGTGGCTGACTAACGGGCCCTGCTAGTCAGGTGAGGTGGAGGGGGAGAGGGAAACAGAGAGCAGTGAGGCTTCACCGGAGCACATGCCAGCGGCGAGGGGTCTTTGGGAAAAATGAGAGGGAGGGATCAAGAGAGGAGATGGAGGCGCACCTTCCCGTACCCGTAGAGTGGCTAGGGGAGGTCGGACGGTGCCGGAAACGGCCTCTCCAGCGGAGGCAGAGAGGAGCGATCGCTGGAGACGAAGACAACAGCGACTAGGGGCGACTCCAGGGGCTCCAACCGGGCGGAACGACACCACCAGAGAGTGGCGGAGGCCTTGGAAGGGTTGCCCTGGCCTGGGAGGGGCTGGAGCTGCGAAGATGACCCGAGGGGATCCCGGCGAGCTCGAGCTGGAGGACAGCAACCCGCGGCCTGCCCGGCCGGGCTATGGATTTCTACAAGCTTGTGGAGTGTGTGGGAGGTGGTGAGGGTGCTCGAGGAGGCTGGGGGTGGCCGTATTTATAGGCGAGCAGCGAGGGGGGTTCGGGCTCTGCCGTTGGACACATGGCCGCGGCGCTCAGTGAAGAAGAGCGTTAGTAAGAGAGCGGGAAGAAGACGTAGCTCACGCGTGGACTGTTGGCGAACAGGGACGAGCACAGGGGCGAGAGGAAGACGACGAGCATAATGTGTCGCACACTATGGCGTTGGCCGGACTGTGCCTGTGCCCACTGCAGCGAGCTCCGGCGGCGGCGAGTGCCAGGGTGGAGTTAAGTGAGTAGAGACGGTGATGGTGGCGCGGTTTGGCACGCTCGGGCAAGCGGGGCAGCGAGCACGCGCGCAACAGAGCGCTCGGCGGCACTCAGAGTGCGTGTTTTGCATGCCAGCATGCCTAGACGAACGTGGTCACCGCGTGATGACCTCAGGCTGACCTAAGCGCAAACTTCATGTCTGGCGTGTAGTCTGAGGTAGATTTGACTGTTACCACACTTGGGTTGGGTTTCAGGTGCAGTAGAAATGAGTTTACACTCCAGGTAAGTTTCTGGACAGTAACTTTGAAGATTTACTATGGTCAAACCACTAGGAGTTGAGTGCTGGGCTTTGGAGGCTAGCCAACATTTACTAAGGTGAAGATGCACAAGAAAACCAGCTACAATGGAGCAAGTAAAATGGTAGTTGCTGCAGAAACTACCATTTCTGTCCAGAAATGAAAATATTTTCTGTAGCCAAAATATTCCAAAAAGTGATGAAATATTTTTGCTCAGAAAGGTGCCCTAGGGTTCAAAGAATAATTGGTATTTTTCTCAGGATTTTATGGGCAAGAAAAATTGGGGTTGCTTTGGAGCACATTGAGCTAGCTAGGGTTTTGGAGGGGAAAATGAATATTTTTCATTAAAGAAAAATATTCCAAATGATATTATGAGGTGAACCAGAGATGGAGTGATGGTTTGAGAGGGATATGAATCACTTGGGTGAAAGTGAAGGGGTACCCAAGTGGTTAAGTCCAAATGAAAGGATTCAAAAACTCCAAACTCAAATTCAAACCAACTGAAAATCAGGCAAAGAAGAGGGGGCAAAAACCAGGCTGTCACATATATCATGTCATCTTGTTTACATAGTCATCATATTTTGAATTATGTCATTCTATCCTATTTAGTTAGCCATCATACATGTGAAATTGTGTCATGCTATCCGGTTTAATTAGCCATCATATATGTGAAATTATGTCCTGCTATTCTGTTTGGTTAGACAACATAAATGTGAATTATTTCGTGCCCTGTTTTCTTCCCTACTATCCATTGCACCTATCTATCTTACAATGTCTGTACATTCAATTACTTTTCTTGTTTATCAGCCATTTCAATTGGAGGGGTGATGGCAGTATCTGTGGGAGTAAAAACACAGTCTTCAGAAAAGATCGTGCTACCTGTCGATGCAGATAGAACCATGGTTGTACTTGCCCAAGAACCAGCCCCACCACACATAACCCAGACTCATGCAGATTGTACCCCTACACAGTTGGACAGAAAAGCAGCTACAGTACCCCTTCTAACCCCATCCCCGGTAGATAGTAACCCAGTTCCCGTTGACACAACACCGTCTCCACCGCAGAGCACCCAAAAACGAGCATTTAGTAAGGCAACTGCAGTGCCCAAAGCACGAGGACCACCACTCCGAACCCCAAGTCAACGCTTAAATCAGAAGAAGAATTGTTCTCAGGTCAGGTTCCATAGCTATGGTGCATACTACTTTGCTCTTGCATCACTATATTTCTCATACCAACTAATTTCAAATTTGAAGGATGCAATTAAAACTCCAATGGCACAACAGGTATGTTTTAACATGTTTGCTGTTGTAACTTGCTCTATGTTGATTTCAGTTTCAATTGAATAAACAGTTATGTTCTCATGCCATGCACATTACAAGTGTTGTTATTGCTGTGTAGTTTCCCACACTTATATTCTGTCTATGCAACTTTGTCTTAAATAGATATGATTCGAACTGCATATCTATCTTGATTGGGCAACATAAACTAGAATGATATAGACCATACAGTGACCATACTACATAGATATATCTTTGTTTCATGTTGTTATCCTGTCCACCTTACTACTGAACTGGTTTACCAAAATGAGTTTCATATACTACACTGTAAACATGTGATGTGTTTGTTTGTTTCTCTTTTAGAACGCGGATAAAATATTGGAGAAGAGTACCCCGTTATGCAATGGTAAAGGAAGTAATGCAGATAAGGTTCAAGATAGTGAGACATCCTAGTTGGTCTCCAAGAAAGCTGATAAAAACTATATTGAAGACACTGAGACAACCCCAAAGTCCTATCTTGATGTAGTGTTCGAGTTACTGGCTACTACTACAGGCACCAGCTATTCGAACTCGTTGCCTGAATCAGTTCGGCTTCTTGAGTCTCAACTTCAAGTTGAAAGACATCGATCAGATGTTATGCGACAGGAAGCCGAAAGACTGAGGAAGTCCCTGCAGAATTCAAATGCATACTTTCTGGTGCAATAGCAAGTGCTGGAGGACTTAAGTGCCAAACAAGAGAAAGTTAATAAGCTTGCTAAGCATCTTGCCAGCATTATGGGTACCCAGGATATTGTTTCTTCAGCTCTTCTGAAGTGGTCTCAGTTCTGGACTTGTTTTGTTGTGGCGTTTATATGCTGATGTGTTCCCTATATTTGCACTAGTGGCGAACTTTGATTCCCAGTGGATGTAATATGTGGAACAGCCGTGATAGCCTATCGTAAGTTGCTTGCTTATTTATTTCCTTATTGTCTTGTTTATTTCTTTGCTTGTAGTCAGTGCAGTTATTTTTCCGCGGTTTTCAAGTAGCCGCAGTAACCTATTTTTTAAAACTAGGCCACAATAACCATGGGCTACATATTTACTGTAGTTACCATTTCCCTCCTACGGGCTGTAGAAACAATGGGCCTTCTACGGGTCGTAGAAACAATGGGCCTTATACGGGTCGTAGACACAATGGGCCTTCTACGGGACGTATCATCAATGGGCCTTCTACAGGCCGTATGATCGGTTGGCCAAACATGGGCCATTAACAAACAGCATTATGGTCGTAAACAGGCTAGAGTTGGAATTGTCTGTTCATGAGCCGACCATAATGGGACGTCGTTAATCGGCCGTATTTGATGACGCTATGAAAACGGCCCAACGTCTTAACGGGCCACAAACGGGCCGACTGTAACCTCGGGCTGAATTTAGCCCACAAGCAGAAAATGATAGTAACGGGCGGTAAGTAAACTAATGCTGGAAATGAGCCCAAGAATAAATGGGCTCTGAGATGGCCGAAAGATAACATGGGCTGGAAACGGCCCAACGGAATAACGGGTCGTTAATGGGTATAAAGTGATACACTGTTCATTACGGGCCAGTTTCACCATGGGTCGTTAATGGGCCAAGAGCTACAAAGGGCCTCATATGGGCCGAAATACGTCATGGGCCATACATGGGCCAGAAGTGAAAATGGGCTGGAATCATATTGGATGGTCCAGATGACGCTACTGGGCCTAATTTGGATAGGGCGTAATAGGCCTTGGGTTAGCGGACTATAAATGGGCTATATGCGAACATGCCGTTAACAGGCTTTCCGTGGGCCGGCCTGCCACCTTTTCACCAAGTCAAACGGACCAGCCTTTTCATAGGAATGGGCCTCTGTTGGGCCGTGCCATGTGTTGACGTATCATAGGCGCCTTCTGTCCAATGAGTGGATGATATATGTCCCAACGATGAGCCGACACGTGTTTCCTCCAGCCAAAGATGATTTTACATGTGGAAAATCCCCATTGGTCGGGGCTGTTAACGGGTTATCGGATCCAAAACCGAACCTGATAGATTAATGGCGTTCCGTTACGGTGGATGCCATGTGTCAGTCACCCTTGACGAAAGCACTTCTGTGACGCGTGATTTATCGTCATGGAAGTGGACACTTCCGTGATGATAATTTTGGTAATGTCATGGAACACTTCTACGATAGCACAGGTATGACTATCTTGATTCTGTCATAAAATCATCATGGATGTACATGCATGACAAAAAACGCGACCTACTATGACAAACACGTATCATCACGGAAGTGTATTTTTTTGTAGTGAGGTACCGGGTCTCAGCCCAGTAGACGAGGAAGTGAGCCAGCGCTTGGGACTTTATGGCGGTGCGAGGCTGGTAGAAGATGGTGCATGGAGCCAGCTCGATGGCCCACTTGGCCACTGTAGGTGTCAAAACCGGCGGATCTCGGGTAGGGGGTCCCGAACTGTGCATCTAAGGGTAATGGTAATAGGAGGCGGGGGACAGAATGTTTACCCAGGTACGGGCCCTGTCTATGGAGGTAATACCCTACTTACTACTTGATTGATCTTGATGAATATGAGTATTACAAGACTTGATCTACCACGAGATCGTAATGGCTAAACCCTAGAAGCCTACCCTATGAGATTATGATTGTTATGGCTAAACCCTAGAAGCTAAACCCTCCGGTTTATATCGACACCAGAGGGGGCTAGGGTTGTACAAAGTCGGTTACAGAGAAAGGAATCTACGTATGTGAATCGCCAAACTTGCCTTCCACTCCAAGGAGAGTCCCATCCAGATACGGGAAGAGGTCTTCTATCTTGTATCTTCATAGCCCAACAGTCCGGCCAAAGTATATAGTACGGCTGTCCGAGGACCCCTTATTCTAGGACTCCCTCAGCCACCCGGCCTGAAGCATCCTGGCTGCCCATTATCTCGGCAAGTGAGGCAGTGCAAACAACCGTGATGGGGTGCTCTTGAAAGTATGGCTTGAGCTTCTTGGCGGCGAAGTACATGTTGTAGCACATCTTCTAATAATGGGGATAGTTCTGCTTTGAGGCTGACAGCACCTCGCTCAGATATACACGGGCCTTTGGACCGGCTGTGCCTTGCCGTCTTCTGGGCGCTGTACCAAAATGACTGTGCTGACCACCCTGTTGGTTGCGGCAATGTAAAGAAGCATGGGCTCTTTGTCAGTCGGAGCCGCCAGGACAGGCGGTGTGGTCAACATCTTCTTCAGCTGGAGAAAGGCTTCGTCCGCCTGGTCATTCCACTCAAAGTGAGTGGTTTTCTTCATGAGTTGATACAGGGGAAGAGCCTTCTCTCCCAGCCGACTGATGAAGCGGCTCATGGATGCCAAGCACCCGGTGAACTTTTGGACGTCTCACAGCCGGGTGAGTATCTCCATACTCTTGATGGCTTTGCTCTTCACAGGGTTGCACCCGATGTCGCGCTCGGAGATCAGGAAGCCAAGGAGATCGCCGGCTGGTACTCCAAAGACGCATTTCTCAGGGTTGAGCTTGATTTGAAAGCGGCGCAGGTTGTCAAATGTTTCCTTGAGATCTTCCAGAAGGGTACCGCACTTCTCCGTCTTCACCACAATGTCGTCTACATAGACGTGGGCATTTTTTCCGAGCTGTTTGAGGAGGCACTTCTTCATGCAACACTAGAAAGTGGAACCGCATTTCTCAAGCCAAATGTCATGGTCAGGTAGCAGAAGGCTCCAAATGGTGTGATGAAGGCGGTCTTCAGGCGGTCGGCCGGGTTCAACTTGATCTTATGGTACAATGAGTAGGCATCCAAGAAACTCAACAGCTCACATCCAGCTGTGGAGTCTATCACTTGAACAATCCGAGTCAAAGTAAACGAATCTTTGGGGCAGGCTTTCTTGAGGCTGGTGTAATCAATGCACATGCGCCACTTGTTGTTCTTCTTTAGTACAAGGACATGATTGGCGAGCCATTCTAGAAAGAACACTTCCATAATGAAGCCGGATGCTAGAAGCCAGGCTATCTCTTCACCAACAATTCTTCTCTTCTCTTCCGATAGTCGGCGGAGGGGTTGGCTGACTGGTTTTGCATATGCTATGACATGTAGCTTGTTCTCGGCGAAACCCGTCGGAACACCCGGCATGTCCTTCGGGGACCATGCAAAGATATCCCGATTGTCATGGAGGAAATCGACGAGCTTGCTTTCCTATTTGCTGTCAAGGGTGGTTCCTACAAGGGCGAAACTCTCCGGGTGGTCCGGGTCCAAGGGTATCTTCTTGGTTTCTTTGGCCGGCTGGAAGGAGCCCTGGGTCTCTGACTCCTTGAGATCTGGTGATAGGTCCGGCTGCTTGCCGGCCATGGCCACAACCTGGTCAAGGAGCTTCTTCTCTGCGGCAATCACAAGGGACTCGGCCAGCCGACTACTCACTGCGGCATATGCGGATGACTTCTTGTAGTTTCCGACTATGGTGACGGTGCCCTTGGTTCCCGACATCTTCATCTTGAGGTAGGCGTAATGGGGCACCGCCAAGAACTTGGCTAGAGCAGGTCGACCGAGTAATGCATGATAAGGGCTCTCTAGGTTCGTAGTGGAAGTGATCTTTGTCTCCAAAGAGGAGGTCTATCTTGATCTTGCCGATTGGTGAGCAGGAAAGGCCAGGCACAATGCCATGGAAAATAGTCGGCTGGGCTGGAGTTGCTTCACCTTGATATTCAGCTTCTCCATGATATCGAGGTAAAGGATGTTGATGCTGCTATCGCCATCTATCAGGACTCAGGAGAAGCAAGCAGCTCGCCTCTCTGTTGTGAAGGTAGCATCCAACACTAGGGCATAAGAACCCGATAAGGCATCACTTCCGGGTGGTCGGCCCGGCTCCAACTGATGGGCTTTTCGGACTAGTGCATGAACTCTGGGACCGTAGATGCGACAACATTGACTTCCTGGTGCTGCTAGCGCCGACTGCGCCTATCATCAGCCTGGCTTGTGAAGACCACTTAGGCTCCATGTTCTTCAGGGAATTCATCTTGGATGGCTCCGAATGCTAGACGGGCCATCGGCGACTGAGGAGCCGGAGGCGGCTAGCCAGCAGGCGGAGGGGGCAGCAGCCCCTCGCCCTTGAAGATTCGAGTGAGCTAGTGGCACTTCCGGGTGGTGTGATTGGATGGCTTCGCGCCGCTGTGGAACTTGCAAGGTGCATCAAGGGTTTGCTCATAGGAGAAGGAGGGCTGCCAAGCCGGCTTGCCGCCTTTTTGACGCTTGGGTATGGGCTGCCCCTCTGGCTGCTGATCTTCGACTGTTGCTACCCATCGGAGGGTGGAAGTCGGCATCAGGGCCTTGCGCTTATTGTCATTCTGCTGCGGGCATCGACCGGTGTCGCCAGCCGGTGTTCTCGGAGCCGGAGGGAGAACCTTCCCATAGGCGTCCACCCGAAGCTCCGACTTCATGGAGGAGTCGGCTGTGGCGTACTTGTCTACTATGATCAATAGCTCGTCGAGTGTAGCCAGCTCATCGCAGAGGAGTCGGTGCTTGAGTAGGGTGCCATCTCTACACCCGGCGGTGAAGTACTCTATGTCTTGCACCTCGTGCACCCCTTTGTAGGAGTTGCGGAATTCGGCCCACCGCGTCAGGTAGTCATGAGTGGATTCAGTTGGACCTTGGACGCACAGAGAGAGCTGGCGAGGCTTGGGCGGCCGCTTGTAAGTGCTGGTGAAGTTGCGGATAAAGACTTCGATGAAATCTACCCAGCTATTGACACTGTAGGGCTTGAGGCTATTCAGTCAAGTGTGCGTCGTGCGCTGAAGCATGAGGGGGACGTACTTCACGTCAACGCGCTTGTTGTCATTTGCTATGCTGACCGTGGTGGAGTAGTCGACCAGCCAGTCCTCTGGTTTCATGGAGCCATTGTACTTGGGTGTGTCTCTTGGCAGCGAGAACCCTTTGGGGAAGGCTTCGTCGTGAATGCGGGGGCCAAAATAAAGCGAACCAATCGCATCTTCTTCTTCTTCTAGCACCAGGGGTCGCGCCAAGCAGTAGATCAAATGACGGGCATCGTTTTCTCTGATTCCTTCACGCCGGCCCAGCCGGCTGCTGAGCGTCGGGTGCTCAACAATCAGCGGGGAGGCATGCCTCTCCCTACGAGGTGGAGGGGGAGGCGGACAGTCGTCCCGCCGCTCCACAGCTCGTGGGCGGCCGTCTTGGTCGCGCTCGATGGTGAGGCGCATCCGACTGCGGTGGCAGCTGGCTTTCTATCTCTTTGGTCGCGGGTGCCGCCTGCTGTCGGCGTTTGGGAGGTCGCGCCTTGCTCTCGGGGGGAGGGGGATTCTCGGCATGCGCTCTGGCTTCTTGCTGCATGGCTGCCACGTCAATGAGCTGCTGAACGCGCTCCATCATGTAGCGTCGCGTGTCACCATCCAGGTGTTCTAGCTCGTCTGCTACCGCCTGGGCGGCATGCAGGTTCTCGATGGGTGTAGCTAGATAGGGCGGTCGGCCCCCAGCATGCCGGCGATGGTCGCGCCGCGCTGTTTGATAACTCCCATGCGGCTAGGCTCGCTAGCAGCCGGTGTGCCACAAACGGCACGATCAATCTTGCGCTGATAGGCCTCGGTGAGGCATCTCATAATGGCTAACTTCTTGCCGCTCTCGATGAGCGTGACGCGGTGGGCTTCCAGCGTCTCAGCGTAAGCGTCGCCTGCGATGGGTACCGGCAGGTCCCGTATTATCGCCTGCAGTGGGTCGGGGGCGTCCGCGCTGGAGGCTTTGTTGTGGCTGATGACGAGCACCTCGATGAAGGTGCTACCACTGTTGTCCGTATGAGGGAGCGGGTCGTCGATGACCACCAAGTTGGTGGGGAAGGCGTCGAGGGATGCCATGTCAGAGTCGACAAGCATCGGGTTGGAGGCGGGCTCATTGGCGATGTTGAGCTTTCCAAGGAGATCGATGAGGTAGCTCTCAGAGCTGGCCGCGCCCATGCCTGGCGCGGGCTCATCGGAAAGGCGGATCTTGCCGATGAGATCAGCGGGGCAGCTCACTACGTAGGTGACTTCGACGCCATGTAGTGCGTCAGTGCAAATGCCATCGGGCGTGCCGGGCTAGCTGTGCTTGAGGAAGTCCTGGATTAAGGGGTCCTCGGACAGCCAGACTATATACTTGGGCCGGACTGTTGGGCTATGAAGATACAAGACATAAGACTTCTTCCCGTGTCCGGATGGGACTCTCCTTTGCGTGGATGGCAGGCTTGGTGATTCGGATATGTAGATTCCTTTCTCTGTAACCGACTTTGTGTAACCCTAGTCCCCTCTGGTGTCTATATAAACCGGAGGGTTTAGTACATAGGGAATAATCATAATCATAGGCTAGACTTCTAGGGTTTTAGCCATTACGATTTCGAGGTAGATCAACTCTTGTAATATTCATATTCATCAAGATCAATCAAGCAAGAAGTAGGGTATTACCTCCATAGAGAGGGACCGAACCTGGGTAAACATCGTGTCCCCCGCCTCCTGTTACCATCGACCTTAGACGCACAGCTCGGGACCCCCTACCCGAGATCAGTCGGTTTTGACACTGACATTGGTGCTTTCATTGAGAGTTCCGATGTGCCGTCACCAAAAGGTTTGATGGCTCTATCAAAAATCTACAACAACGCAGTCCAGGGGGGATTTTCCTCCTAGGACAGATCTTCGTATTCGGCGGCTTCGCACTGCGGGCCAACTCGCGTGGCCATCTGGAGCAGATCGACAGCTACGTCCCTGGCCATCAAGTCAGATTTGGAAGCTTGAGTTACGTGGCTGATGTCCGCGGAGGCTTGATCTTCAACAGATTCGAGCCCATGATGGCCGCTCCTTGTCACCACGATGAACATGACCTAAATCTGTCATCGGAACATGCTGAGGAGATAGCACCTACAACCGCCCTGGACCTAGATCTGGAGCAGATCGCGCCATCGGAGGACGGGATGCTCAACCCTGCCATAGAAGCCGCAGACTGAGCGGCGATAGAGCCGCACACAGATCGAACCCCGAGTTGACCTTGTGTCATCGTAACCTCGGATTCGTCTCTGACTATAGGTTTCGAACCACGTACATCCGCGCCCATCGAATCTGATCGGGCGCCGATCGTTGAGTTCAGCTCCGCGGACATCTTCCTGCACTCACCTTTTGGCGATGTGCTAAACTCGCTAAAAGCCCTCTCCTTATCCGGGGGGCTCTTAGCCGAACTATATCCGGCTTAAGCTAGAAGCTGATGACGAAGACTTTTGCCTCCCACCCACCACCCACTACATAGCCACTGTCGAGGACTTAACCGACATGCTCGACTACGACCCTGAAGGCATCGACGGTATGGACGATGATGCCGGAGAGGAGCAGGCACAAAAACCACCGCACTGGACAGCCACCTCCTCGTATGATGTATACATGGTGGATACACCCAAAGAGAACAACGGCGACAATGAAAATCCAGTCGAGGTTAAGCCTCCTGAGATATAGCCAAAGTGCTGGCATCAACGGCGCCACTCTAAGCCACGCCATGGCAAAAACAGCAATACCGTAACAGGAGAAAACAATACTCCGGACAACACCAAAGACAATGAAGACCCCATGGAGCCAACATCCGAACAAGACGAACGGGAAGATGGGCAAGCTAGCCCTGATGAATAGGCCACGAATGAAGACGCGGAGGACAGTAACTACCTTTTGCTCTTCAAGGACGAGGTGAGCCTTGGCGATGAAGACTTTATCGTGCCTGAGGAACCTGTCAAGAAGGAGCGCTTTAAGCACCGGCTAATAGCCACTGCAAGGAGCTTGAAAAAGAAACAACATCAGGTTTAGGCTGATCAAGATCTGCTCAACGACAGATGGACTAATGTCTTGGCAGCCGAGGAATACGGCCTTGAGCGCCTTACCAAAAGCTACCCAAAGCGTAAACTGTTACCATAGTTCGATGACGAGGCGCTGGAGCCCGTTCTTCAAGCGCAGAATGCGGCCTACCAGCCATCACGTGGTCGGGACAAAGTGGCACCTCGAGCTGAAGACCAGCCTGCACCACCTCGCCGTAAAAATAGGGACACAACAGCTCGGGGATACACACATGACCTGCGACGTGACTTGGAAAATAGAGCAGGTCAGACAAGATCGATCTACGGATCGTGGGGACATGCCCTTACGTGCTATGATGGCCACCCGTCTGGACATGACAAACATAATCACGATCGAGCCGATGACCGTAGACGAACTCCATCCGAACTAAGTCACGACCTGGCCCGATACAGAGGCGCTGCACACCCCCTCTGCTTTACTGATGAAGTAAGGGAACATGATTTCCCAGAAGGGTTTAAACCCGTGAACATCGAATCATATGATGCGACAACAGACCCCGCGATATGGATTGAGGATTTTCTTCTCCATATTCATATGGCCCGCGGTGACGATCTTCACGGCAACAAATACCTCCCTCTAAAACTCAAAGGACCAGCTAGGTACTGGTTGAACAGTCTGCCTCAAAACTCCATTGGCAGCTGGGAGGACTTGGAGGATGCTTTTCTCGACAACTTCCAAGGTACATATTGTCGGATATTGGGTTTCGGCAAAACCCTTAAGGTTCGAACTCTGGGGTGTGTGCGAAGATCTACTTCCTACCGATCCACGTCCCAACGCCTCGCTGTGAATCTAAGCTATACGAGGAAGAACACAAGGAACACAAGGTTTATACTAGTTCGGGCCACCGTTGTGGTGTAATACCCTACTCTAGTTTGTGGTGTGGTGGATTGCCTTAGGGGCTGATGAAGAACAGTACAAAGGAAGAACAACCTCGCGAGAGGTGTTCTTGAGCTGGTGCGGTGCTCTACTTGGGTGGATTCGGTCTGTGTTGGCTAGGTGAGAACTCGATGCCTTCTACTGTGGTGGCTATCTCTATATATAGAGGCCCTGGTCCTCTTCCCAAATATGAGTGGGAAGGGAGCCAACAATGGCCATTTTAATGGGGAACATTTAGTACAAGTTATCCTGACTAAAGTTGGTCTTCAACTGCCAAAGGCACTGGCAATGACGCCATCTTGGGCTCCACGGTGACCTCCGTCCTGCTGCTCTGCTAGTTTTGTCCAAGGAAGAGGGAGTTTTCTCCAAGACTATCAATATTGAACCAGGGAGAAGGTGTTGGCGCTAGCACACTAGTATCCATCCCAAATACGCTCCAACGGATGCTGGAATAGGTCCAGAGAGTGCGACCATGGGAGACAACACCTGCCTCCTTAGTAGTAACATTAGTAGTGCACTGTATACAAACAAGAAGAGGTGATCGATAGGAATAAGTTGCCAGGCGCCACTGAGTATATAGGTCCTGCTCGTCCTCATGCTCTTGATCATCACCATCGTCATCTTCCCCTTGGTTATAATTTTTTTTCAAATATAGGTGGTGGAATGTTCACAGGACCTTGGAAACAGAAGAAGGTTAATTGGTAAAGGGAAACTTTCTAACCCGCATGCATGTGGATGAAACAATTATAATTACGGTGGAAGACAAACATACCGAAACCATAAGGATTCCATGAAAAAAAAGTGCCACGAGTGGTGGCAGCAAACACAAGACGCTCGTATTCAATTGCATCACAGTACTCGTCAGTGTACAGAAATTGATTTTTGAGCAATATCCATGGAGGAGCCATGTAAGTAAGGACAGCAACAAGCTTGTCAAAGATAGCAAGAACTTCATAGTTCGTGTAATCCCAAGAGCGGTTGGGAACTCGACAAATTGCTATATTCCATAGACGACAGTCACCATGATCGTATTTGAACGTACGTAGATCATCTGTGTGCTCAACCTCGGGGCCCTTTGAGATTTGGGGAAGTGGAATTATATGCTGACGAGTGTACACATTCACAAGTTCCCGCTCGTAGTTGTACCCAATATAAACAACCCAATCTCCATTTGCGCTTGCCCAGGCCTTACCCTTAAGTGATGGCATCTTAACATCACACGTATCATTATCAAGCGGCATCAACTTGCACAAGGCGAGGCTTCCATCGTTCGCACGCCAGCGAGCAGGCTCATGGCAAAGAAGATAGGGGAGATCAAACCGCTCCTGGACCCTTGGGTTGTTTGTAATGATGTTATTAGTTGAGTCGAGAATGGTCTTGAACAAACATGCCATGCTAGCCAAGGTGATGACATCGCACCGATCAATGAGTTCGTCCACCACGTCATCTTTCAGATCGGGGGAAGAATAACGGGGTCGTTTCCGGCCTGTTCCCTCCATGGAGAAGACGATCAAACAATGGAATAAGGAAGCATGAATGCAAATGTAGGAGGGAGGAAGAGCATGGGATAGTAGTTCCAAATCGAGAGGGAAAGGCGAAGAGGCAGTGGATAGTTTCCACGATACAGGAAGAGGCGCCCCAGCCTACATAGGCGTCCATTCGGAAATTGTATAAAAGGACTCTCCGTCGTCTCACTGACATGTTGGAACGGGACCACATATCAACGGAACATGGTGTGTCACTTCTCGTGCAAAATGTGATCTGGCCGTGTTGGCCTGAGGTGCCGCATTATTTCTCGACTTTATTTTTTTAATGGCGTGTTGTTCAGTTTTGAAGCATGACTAACTGGTACTGTATGCAGAGAAAATATAAAGTACCCAACCACTACTCCACCTCCAGTACTAGTATCTAAAAATATATATAGGACCGAGCTTCAGCGCTTGCTTGCTAAGGGCTGCCCACTTGCTTCTCATACTGTCACCCTCTCTCCAGATCTAAGAAGACGGTCTCTCTCTCCCTCCTCACTGGTGGTCACAGATCCGCCGGGGAAGAAAAGGACGTGGACCATTGACGCACTCATCGGTGAGCGAGGTCATGCACTGACGACAAGGCCATCCTCTCAAACCTAGAGCCTGCGCAGGATGGCCTCCATCCCCAAGCTCGCTGCCGTAGTGTGTGCGGAGGACAACGACCACGAGCGAAGCCACTTTCCACCGACCCTCAGGTATGCTACCTCTTTTCAAACCATACCCTGGTTCTATTGCCCCATCTGCCACGTTGCCGCATGTGGATCTTTTTCCACTCCACCTTCTTCCCAATTTGCTATCCTCTGCTCTGCTGGTCACGCAGATGAAAACCTTAATTTGCACTATTAAAGGAAACCCTACTTCATGCAGACTAATCCATGTCTGGGTTGAATAAGGAAAGGAAGGGAGAAAGTACTATCGAAGAGACTAGGCATCAAAACCGCATCTAGGTTAAAATGGGGGAAATCAGTAGCTAAGGAATGAGTCTCGTCTCTCTTGGTTGAAAAAGGGTGAAAAAGTGTAGAAAGGATGACAACGCAATAGAGAATGACCAGGTCAATTAGTTTCTTGTCTTCACATAGGAAGAAGGTGACTAAAGAGAACAAAAATGGGACGTAATCCACATATGTTGTCTGGATATTTGTTGCTCTGGGCACCACTCTATGCGTTTGTGGAGGTACATCGTACTGGTGCACCCACTATCCGAATGGGCCTCCCATGCTCTTATTGCCACTTTTTTGTTGTTAGTATAACCCCAGCGATAAAGTCAAGAAATGCTACTGCTAAAGTGATGCCACATTTAACTAATGCCGCACTCAGTCTAATGCCACCAATAAATTTAAGCAATGCCATTTAATGTCACTAGATTATTTCAGGGTTAGCTGTTGATTGTGGATGTATTAAAGATTACTCAGCTAAGGCATTCTAATGCTATTGCACAGCTAGTATACCAACGATGAAACTTGTTACTACCTTTGGATTTTTGCACTGTTATTGCTTATAGATTACATCCTCACTTTCGTGAGATAAGTCAATTTTTTTGTACAGTGTCACCAAAATGCCAAGGCGCTGATGTCATTTTAATTTGGTTGAACTGCACAAAAAATTATGAAGAGAAGAGAAAAGGTCAGGAGTGGGCACCTCCTCCTCCGGCTGTTCTCTTGATCCGTTCGATCAAGTTTTTATGTTTGATCGATTATCAAGATTGGGATATCAATTTTTCAAGTCGCCTCGAGTTTGAAATGATATTTACCTGAAGGTACATGATTTCCATTTTTTATACTGTCATTAGTTAATAATGCTAGTTAGCTTCAAAATTTTGTATTTGGTTTAATGTTGTTGCACAGCTAGTAAACCAGTGCTAAAACTTGTTACCTTTACATTTTGTATTGTTAATGCTTATAGAAATCTTCCAGTGCTAGCTGATGGAAATCTGTTTAGTAAAACCATTGTACTGTACCCCGTAATAAAAAAACTACTCTACAGATGAGCCACTGGATTAGTGTATATTTGTACTATTCGAATGGTGTTGCATTAGTGTATGGACATATCTAAAGTGTGGCAAGCTTTCCCAGGTATGTGATCAAGATAACTACTACCTGTTATTCTAATTACTAGATGTTTGGGTACTTTAAATTGAACTACAAAAACGTCTTATATTAAGGAACAGAGGTTCTGGAGTTCACTCAAATTATCCCGATAAAGCTAGTCACGCCTTTGTTAAAATTAATGTTCATTATGTTATCGGAGAGGTCTGTATGTTTGTCTCTAATGCATGTCGATTGCATACCTGACATCATGATGTAATGTTAAGTCATTTATTTTTGTACTGTGTCACTGAATTGTCAAGGCGGTGATGGCATTTTATTTTAGTTGAACTGCACAAAATATGCTTAAAATAAGAGGAAAGGTTAGGAATGGTTCAATTTTTAAGAAAAAACTATGTATGCCTTCCTGACATCAGCCGTTGTTGGCTTATATATTCCTTGAAACAGGTGGTTAGAAATACTCTTGCTACCATTTCCCATTAAGAAATTGGAATGCTTATATTTGTGAGTCTATGCTTCAACTAGTGCCCCTTTTATAGTAATCACACTTTCATTACGAAGGTACATGGTTTTCTACTATCTTGCTACTCTTATTGTACTATCATTAGATAGTAATATTAGTGGTTTGCATGTGAATTTATTGCCAGGGTGGACCTACATTGGAGGTGCAGGACATGGTTCAATGATTGGATTCTCAATTTTGGTTGTATTGCTTTCACCTCTTCCATCACTGCGAACATGGATATCCTTGGTCGGATGAAGAATAGGCACTATATTTCTGCTCTATACCAGCAAATCAATTCAGTACAAAATTGTCCAGGGCAAAACATGATAGTATCAAATTGTCCAGTGCAAAACATGGCAGATGCTAAGCAGAAGAGGCGTGTTTAAACCGAAAATACAAGGTGGGGTATATGTTTACTAGTTGCTTGATATTTGTGCAGACAGATGTTTTCCTGTTGCTATTTGGCAAACAAACAAAGTGACCGCAATTTTGGTGGAACTGCACAAGAAAATAGTATAGTCACTACATGTAGTGCCATTTGAAAATGAACATAGAAAAGATTGGATAGTCACTTCATGGACTGCACAAAAGTAGTATTGTACTATTTATTGGCCAACACTAGGTGCTTCATTGCTTTGGTCTGATTATACAATGGGCTTCATTTTGCCAAAGTTAAAGTTTGTATTCCGAAAATATATAGTCTTGTCGTGTGATCGAGAGAAGACCAAATCATATTACAGTGGATGTTCCTCCATCATGTGTGGTTCATTCTCATGGTTCCAGCTGTTGGTGAAACCACTTATGTTGCAAGAGGAAATGTAGACTTCACAAACAAATTTTTCTTTCACTCTATACTGAATGTTGGCCCAGAGAAGCATCCATTTTCGTAGGAAGAACGAATGTTTTTTCTAGATCTTTGCTTTTCGAGCTACATATTCGTATATGATCTATGAATCATTGAGATGCATTAACATGTTACTAGTTGGTAGTGAATTTGGGATACTAATGTGAACATATTACAATGCCAGGCCTGTGAGTCTCGTGTGAACTTTTCGAACGGATCAGCTCTTACTACTGTGCACAACATGATCCTGATTTATGTGTTCTTAGTGTTTCCAAGTTACTAGCAGTTCCTTATTTCTGATCGCTCAGTGTTTATAAGTTACTTATCGGTCACTAGCTAGCCTACTAATACACTCTTGGCAGTATTAGTTGCGGTGCAAGATACAAAGGAGGCAGTTTTTTTAATAAAAATACCTACCTCTAAAGAAACTGACAAGCTGTTCTGAAGAAAATGCCATGCGAATCTGAAGAAACTACCAGCAAAAAAATTTGCAAATGCCTTATCTCCCAGTGAACATTCATCAGCTAATGTGATCCTACACGTACACTATCCTACCTACTCGATCCTACATGTACACTATTCGACCTACTCGATCCTACACGAATAAATAGCGGATCACGCACGTACTACCTCCTTTCCGGTCTGCAGGGCTGAAAGTGCAACTAATCCCCGAGTGGTTTTGGTAATTCATAAGAACATATAGCTCATTGGACTAATATCCATTGAAGTTAAATGTTTTAGAAAGTTCAATGATTGGCATGACATGGACTAGAGATGTGGACCCCTTGAAATGCAAAAAACACATATTGGCAAAAGCTTAAGACTCTTCATTTTATTTTAGTGATCCAAGATCACATTGAATGCATAGGAAAGTGAATACTATTAAAAGGGGATGAGGTATTGCTTAATGGCTTGCTTGCTCAAAATGCTTAGTGATATGCTCCAAAGCCCTCAAGAACTTTCTCAAATCCAAATATGTCCAAAACCTAAAGTCAAAATCGGCCCCACCGATTTGATCTATCTGGCGCCACCGAGTTCACTCGAAATAGCCATTGCCAGAAACCCTAATCAATTCTGTAACACCGATACGGCTCTCGATCTCACCAAGATGACTTTGCAAACTCTATATCTCCCTTCGTAACATTTTGGTCTCAAAAAAATGAGTGATCAGTCCCATCGAGTTTGCATTGCAAACTCTATGTTTCCTTTTCATAATATTTCGGTCTCAGCAAAATGAGTGATCTGTCCCACCGAGTTTGCTTGACCAACTCTTTGTTTGATTAATTGTTGTAATTGGTCTCACCGAGTTCATGCGATCGGTCTCACCGAGATGAGGTTTTGCCCTAGCCCTAGACACTACAAAAAAAGACATATCCATGACATTTTGGGCCAAACGAAAAAAATCTGTCATACTTATGACACTTCTATGACGATAATTATGACAAAAAACATGACAAAAAATGGGCTTTTCGTCCTGGGCGGGCCGGAGACGAACCTGCATGATATTCTTTGGGACGTCCATGACGGAAAAAATCGTGGTAGAAGCGAGGGTGAGGAAAATTTCGGGGAGTTCCTGGTTACGATGGTGGTCGGGGCCGAGCGATGCATGGAGGGATTGCGTGTTTCTCTCGTACACGTACGTGCGTGGGTGCGAGGCGTTGGGCTCTAACTGAACCCGAGTGAGGCGGTCGCCTACTGAACCCAAGCGATTGCACTGTAGGCTACCCGTTACTGAACCCGAGCGATCGATTGATCCCTGGTTGTTAACTGAACCCGATCGAGCGATTCCTTCCCTACTACTGCTAACTGAAGCCGATCGAACCTGCTGCCTCTTGATGAACAGTGAGCATTGTTGTGGGGGTTGGATGAATAGTTCCTGGTGGGGGGTTGGATGAACCAGACCCCGTGGTAGTAGAGGTCATTGCCACTGGACGAACAGGACCCCGATTGATCGAACCGGTTAGGGGTGGATGAACAGGACCCCGCGGAGGCTGGATGAACAAGATGAACCTGTGGAGGGCTGGTTGAACACTAGCCGGTGGAGGGCTTGATGAACAGTAGCGTGTAGAGGGGTGCTGAATAGGACCCCGTGGAGAGGGATGGTTGAACAGTAGCCGATGGAGGAGTGGTGGAGGTTGGATGAACAGTAGCAGGTGGAGGCTGGAGGAGGTCGATGATGGATGAACAGTACCCCGTTGAGGCTGGAGGAGGTCGACAGTGGAGATGAGTAGTAGCCCATGGAGTCTTGTTTTGCGGTACGCCACACCCCTCCCGATGAACAATAGCCCGTTTCGACTGTAGGCTCTCCAACACAAGTCTGTTTCCTCCGTTTTGCGGTTCGCCACACCCCTCTCCGATCAACAGGACCCTGTTTTGACCGTATGCGATGGAACACAAGTCTGTTTCCTCCATTTTGCGGTACGCCAGACCCTTCCCGATGAACAGGACCCTGTTTCGACCGTACGCGGTCCAAGCAGGCCCGTTTCCTTCGTTTTGCGGCATGCCAGACCTCGTTTTGGCTGTTCCGTCCAAGCCGATTGGCTCCCGATGAACACGATGTATTCTGTTGCCTCCCGATGAACACGACGCATTCATTTTCCTCCCCATGAACACGACGCAGCTTCTCCGTTCCGACCCAACCGGTTGGCTTCCGATGAACAGGACGCCGTTGCTGCCATCCGTGGCCTCTCCATGTACATGAGCCCTGGTCGTACATATGTGCGAGTACGTGTTCAAGACCCCGCCCGTATGTATGTACGTGGCCGTATTGACTTTCTTGCACCCTAGCTGTACGTACGTGTACATGGTTTTCACTGGACTGCCTGAACTGCTATCGCTCCTTACTAGGCCACGGTTCATCATGCCAGACAGATCGATCAACCGGTCTGTACAGAGATAACGCTACGTACTCTTCGACCGGGTGGGTCCCAGCTGTTAGGGACGATAAGGACGCACTTTGTTGCGTGCCAAGATGTAGCTAGTGGGTCATAGATGTTCAGGGGGAGAAAACATTTTTTATGGTAAAAAGGACACAGTTGCATGCATGCGTCCATGGTCATGGTGCGTCCCCATTGTCAGCCTCTCCAAGTACAATCATCTTCCGATGACTCTTGTTTGTTGACGACGTTGACCACAGCGTGCAGAGCGCACCAAGATGATGGACGACGGCGAGGCCCCAGACTCGAATGCCCCAGAGATGGGGATGACGCGGCAGTGGAGTCACAGACGTAGAGGAGTGGTAAACTTGACTGCTTCAGGTGCGGGGTGAGTCTACACTCGGCAGAGAACAACAGGAGGTGCGGAGGAGTGGAGGGATGTCCTGGCCATCGGCGGGGTAGCGTTTTGCTGCGAGGAATGCAAAACAGCCCTGCTAGACGCCGGAGGCTAGAGCAGGCGGTCCCGACGGCGCTGGGGGAAGAAGATGACATATTGAAGAAGAATGCTGGCCGTTGGATGTGAATCCAACGCCTTGCTTAGGATTGGACCTTTGTATTTTTTTGCGAAAGTTCTTTGGCTTCAACCTACTGGCCCACATGTCAGCCAGTCCATTTGTTTTTTAGTCCATTGGGTGGGCTTGGTGAAACAATGACGTAGCGCCTATGCAGCCCGTTTATATATTATGGTAGAATTTAAATCCCTTTTGCATTTTCTTGAAATCCGCAGACTTGCTGGGCTGGGTGAAAATATCATGTTGGGCTGGACAAACAAATGTTATAAAAACATAAACACATGAGTCTTTTACTGCATTGGTCAGTAAAATATTTGCAAGCTTATGTACGTAATCACCAGGAGTTAACTTGCCAAGTTACATATAAACAATATTATTATTATTTTGTAAAAACTTTTGATTTACGAAATAAAATATCATTTTAATTTGATGAGTTAACAAGATGTGGGGTATTATTAT
Organism: Triticum dicoccoides; assembly: GCF_002162155.2. Taxonomy (NCBI): domain Eukaryota; kingdom Viridiplantae; phylum Streptophyta; class Magnoliopsida; order Poales; family Poaceae; genus Triticum; species Triticum dicoccoides. Next base: position 406,076,001 of record NC_041389.1, on the reverse strand, counting down.
TGTTTAGGGTACATGTGGGACAAATGAGTTGGTTCTAGGGAAAAGTACAGGGAGAAAACTCAGATTACATCAAAAAATAAAGTGGGAGAAAATTCAGATATAGGACTGTAATGAAAAAGAAAGGAAGTGGGAAGGTCTATAAAATGGTTGGATGAACGATAGGTTTAACGGAACCTTATGTTGTTTGTGTTATATATATGTAATAAAATAAGATATAAATATAAATATATACTATTATAGAAGGGAAAACATAGGTTTGGTTTTGCATTCTTATAGAAAAATAGAACTGAGCTGTGCATCATCTTGAAAAAACAAACATAACTTGGGCTGCTGATGTTATAGACAAGCTAGGCTTGGAGGCCGAAAGGCCGCTTGATACCTGCTAGATCCAAAAAAGGTTGAAACATGTCGTGGGTTGTGCATGTTGAACAACAAAACCTAGGAAATGGACCTAGTGGGCCCGATATTGTCAGCCTCTCGACGAACCGCCGTCTCCTGATTCCTCTTGTTTTGCTGACAATATTGGGAACGACAAACGGCGGTGCCACGGCGAGAGCACCAAGGTGGAGGATGACACCGAGACCTTGGACCAAACGAACCAGAGCGGGGGAAGATGCAAATGGAGGGGAGTACGAGGGTTGACTTGTTTGGGTGCAGGATGGGCCAGTAAAGCTTCCACCGCCGGACAATGTGGGAGTAGAGGGATCGCCTGGCCCATGCCATTGGCTATGATGGGTCACCAAGGCGCGTGTTCAGGTCCTTGGTATCGTTGCCTTCTTTCATGTTGGCTAGCAGGGGTCGATGATGGTCTTAGCGAGGTCAACCACGGAGTCCTTCTCCTGCCCATTGACGATGATCTTGTATTGCTTCTTGATGTCGACAAGCCTGTTGCACCAGATGGCTAAATCGTCACATTCTTCCTTCTCTCCAGCGTAGCGAAGGTGCATTCGGTGCTGCCGATGAAACGGGCGAATGCTCCGGAACCTCTGATGGCCCTACAGCAGTGGTAGACGAGAACCTCATCGCGCATGCATACCTGGGTGACGGCGATCCGCTGGTCCCTGTCAGGAGACGAATGGATGGGCACAAGTTCTAGTCCTGCGACCTTGTGCTTTCTCGTCCTATGAGTTATTTACCCAAAACCACCAGACTTTGGGCTAGGGTAACAACTTCATACCACATTGAAGGCAGGGCACAAAAAACCACCAAAAATGCACCTAATGCATAACACGGAGAACTGACGCTCCAACTTGGACTTGAAAACAGCAAAACCGACAGATGGGACCCGCCTGTCAGGATGATGTGTGCTTGTGTGGACAATATGCTAAGTTGGACGAGGGTCCCACTTGTCAGTGACTCAAGTGTTTATTAATTTTTCACCTTTTCTTTTTTGTTCTTCCTCGTTTTCTCTCTGGCGTTTAGCCAAATAGGTTGTGAGCGCTAGAACATGGACATCACCGGCGCAACCACCCAGAGAGGACGTGCGCAACGATGACGCCTGACTAGGCCGTCATGAGGGGAAACTAGGTTGTGTATGCGGGGCGCGTCCTGGAAGTGGCAGCCCGTCGAAGGTGGACGCGGACAAAGCCAGTGTGGGATCTCGCCAGAGCTTGGCGTGCTGCTGGTGTACCTGTCACCTGGCCACGGAGAGGAGCATGGGAACGACAGTGCTCATGCAGCGCGAACCGCAATGGCGGCTGGCAGCAAGGCATGGCCACGAGGAGGCACGCGGGAACCATAGTGAGCACGCACAGCACAAACAACAATGACAGCCGGCGGCAAGGCGTGGCCACGGGGAGGCGCTCGAGAACCACAGTGCGCACGTGTGGCACGAACAGCTATGGCGGGCGGCGGCATGTTTGGGCCATGCGAGTGCATGTGGAGTGCGTATGTGTGGCCGAGGTCAGCCATGGCCGATGACCAAGGTCAGCGCAAGACGAGGTGCTGTCGAATCTCACAGGAGTGGTGTTGGGCGCATGTAGATGAGTGCGTGCTCGTGGCTTGGGGGAGCGTGTAGGTGTATGTGTGCTTGTGGCGTGGGGCGTGCTCATGGCAGTTGCTCGGCTGCTGTCGGTGTCAAAACCGGTGGATCTCGGGTAGGGGGTCCCGAACTATGCGTCTAGGCGGATGGTAACAGGAGACAAGGGACACGATGTTTTACTCAGGTTCGGGCCCTCTTGATGGAGGTAAAACCCTACGTCCTGCTTGATTAATATTGATGATGTGTGTTACAAGAGTAGATCCACCACGAGATCAAGGAGGCTAAACCCTAGAAGCTAGCTTATGGTATGATTGTTGTTCGTCCGATGGACTAAAGCCATCCGGTTTATATAGACACCGGAGAGGGCTAGGGTTACACAGAGTCGGTTACAATGGTAGGAAATCTACATATCCGTATCGCGAAGCTTGCCTTCCACGCCAAGGAAAGTCCCATCCGGACACGGGACAAAGTCTTCAATCTTGTATCTTCATAGTCTTGGAGTCCGGCCGATGATGATAGTTCGGCTATTCGGACACCCCCTAGTCCGGAACTCCCTCAGTAGCCCCTGAACCAGGCTTCAATGACGATGAGTCCGGCGCGCATGTTGTCTTCGGCATTGTAAGGCGGGTTCTTCCTCCGAATAATTTATAGAAGATTGTGAACATCAGGATAGTGTCCGGCTCTGCAAAAATAAATTCCACGTACCACCGTAGAGAGAATAATATTACACAAGTTCAATCTGTTGACGTATTTTGTGGCGTGACGTCACACCATTACCAAGCCTTTACTCGAATTGTTTTTATTGCTTCATCTCAGCGCATTTAGCGAGGCGGTTTCCTTGGCATGTCTTGTCAAAGCAGAGATCGTGTTCCCCTTATTTCGGGATTCCCATCAATACGGACGTGGGTAACCCAACCGCGCCATTGATTGCGACGCTTGGAGGATAAGCAAGTTTTACCAGGCCGGTGGGGACACATGTTTCTGTCCGCCCATATAAGGGGATAAAGATCCAACCCTTTTACCTGCACCTTCTTCCTCCTTGGCTTATCCATCTCCGCAAACTCGAGCTCCAGCACCCAAGTCCGCATTTCTCACCTCAACCTTCTCCAACTATGTTCGGAGCGGGAGGCAAGTGGATGGCCTCCTCCGTCACGGAGGGGCAGATCCAGAAGCTGCGCGACACCG
>NC_041389.1:406071255-406072825 GCF_002162155.2 Triticum dicoccoides | reverse complement strand
GTTGCCTCCCGATGAACACGACGCATTCATTTTCCTCCCCATGAACACGACGCAGCTTCTCCGTTCCGACCCAACCGGTTGGCTTCCGATGAACAGGACGCCGTTGCTGCCATCCGTGGCCTCTCCATGTACATGAGCCCTGGTCGTACATATGTGCGAGTACGTGTTCAAGACCCCGCCCGTATGTATGTACGTGGCCGTATTGACTTTCTTGCACCCTAGCTGTACGTACGTGTACATGGTTTTCACTGGACTGCCTGAACTGCTATCGCTCCTTACTAGGCCACGGTTCATCATGCCAGACAGATCGATCAACCGGTCTGTACAGAGATAACGCTACGTACTCTTCGACCGGGTGGGTCCCAGCTGTTAGGGACGATAAGGACGCACTTTGTTGCGTGCCAAGATGTAGCTAGTGGGTCATAGATGTTCAGGGGGAGAAAACATTTTTTATGGTAAAAAGGACACAGTTGCATGCATGCGTCCATGGTCATGGTGCGTCCCCATTGTCAGCCTCTCCAAGTACAATCATCTTCCGATGACTCTTGTTTGTTGACGACGTTGACCACAGCGTGCAGAGCGCACCAAGATGATGGACGACGGCGAGGCCCCAGACTCGAATGCCCCAGAGATGGGGATGACGCGGCAGTGGAGTCACAGACGTAGAGGAGTGGTAAACTTGACTGCTTCAGGTGCGGGGTGAGTCTACACTCGGCAGAGAACAACAGGAGGTGCGGAGGAGTGGAGGGATGTCCTGGCCATCGGCGGGGTAGCGTTTTGCTGCGAGGAATGCAAAACAGCCCTGCTAGACGCCGGAGGCTAGAGCAGGCGGTCCCGACGGCGCTGGGGGAAGAAGATGACATATTGAAGAAGAATGCTGGCCGTTGGATGTGAATCCAACGCCTTGCTTAGGATTGGACCTTTGTATTTTTTTGCGAAAGTTCTTTGGCTTCAACCTACTGGCCCACATGTCAGCCAGTCCATTTGTTTTTTAGTCCATTGGGTGGGCTTGGTGAAACAATGACGTAGCGCCTATGCAGCCCGTTTATATATTATGGTAGAATTTAAATCCCTTTTGCATTTTCTTGAAATCCGCAGACTTGCTGGGCTGGGTGAAAATATCATGTTGGGCTGGACAAACAAATGTTATAAAAACATAAACACATGAGTCTTTTACTGCATTGGTCAGTAAAATATTTGCAAGCTTATGTACGTAATCACCAGGAGTTAACTTGCCAAGTTACATATAAACAATATTATTATTATTTTGTAAAAACTTTTGATTTACGAAATAAAATATCATTTTAATTTGATGAGTTAACAAGATGTGGGGTATTATTATTGTTTAGGGTACATGTGGGACAAATGAGTTGGTTCTAGGGAAAAGTACAGGGAGAAAACTCAGATTACATCAAAAAATAAAGTGGGAGAAAATTCAGATATAGGACTGTAATGAAAAAGAAAGGAAGTGGGAAGGTCTATAAAATGGTTGGATGAACGATAGGTTTAACGGAACCTTATGTTGTTTGTGTTATATATATGTAATAAAATAAGATATAAATATAAATAT
>NC_041389.1:406067476-406071245 GCF_002162155.2 Triticum dicoccoides | reverse complement strand
TATGGTATGATTGTTGTTCGTCCGATGGACTAAAGCCATCCGGTTTATATAGACACCGGAGAGGGCTAGGGTTACACAGAGTCGGTTACAATGGTAGGAAATCTACATATCCGTATCGCGAAGCTTGCCTTCCACGCCAAGGAAAGTCCCATCCGGACACGGGACAAAGTCTTCAATCTTGTATCTTCATAGTCTTGGAGTCCGGCCGATGATGATAGTTCGGCTATTCGGACACCCCCTAGTCCGGAACTCCCTCAGTAGCCCCTGAACCAGGCTTCAATGACGATGAGTCCGGCGCGCATGTTGTCTTCGGCATTGTAAGGCGGGTTCTTCCTCCGAATAATTTATAGAAGATTGTGAACATCAGGATAGTGTCCGGCTCTGCAAAAATAAATTCCACGTACCACCGTAGAGAGAATAATATTACACAAGTTCAATCTGTTGACGTATTTTGTGGCGTGACGTCACACCATTACCAAGCCTTTACTCGAATTGTTTTTATTGCTTCATCTCAGCGCATTTAGCGAGGCGGTTTCCTTGGCATGTCTTGTCAAAGCAGAGATCGTGTTCCCCTTATTTCGGGATTCCCATCAATACGGACGTGGGTAACCCAACCGCGCCATTGATTGCGACGCTTGGAGGATAAGCAAGTTTTACCAGGCCGGTGGGGACACATGTTTCTGTCCGCCCATATAAGGGGATAAAGATCCAACCCTTTTACCTGCACCTTCTTCCTCCTTGGCTTATCCATCTCCGCAAACTCGAGCTCCAGCACCCAAGTCCGCATTTCTCACCTCAACCTTCTCCAACTATGTTCGGAGCGGGAGGCAAGTGGATGGCCTCCTCCGTCACGGAGGGGCAGATCCAGAAGCTGCGCGACACCGAATATTTGTCCAGCGACATGGTGCACCGGCTTCCCGACGAGGGAGAGCTCATCCCCACCCCTAGGCCCCATGAGAGGGTAGTATTTCTTCCCCATTTCCTCCGCGGACTGGGCTTCCCACTTCATCCCTTTGTCCGGGGGCTCATGTTCTACTACGGCCTAGATTTCCATGATCTGGCCCCAAATTTCATCCTCAACATCTCGGCGTTTATCATCGTGTGCGAGGCCTTCCTCTGCATCCAGCCCCACTTCGGCTTGTGGCTCAAGACCTTCAGTGTCAAGCCGAAGGTTGTGAAGGGCAGCCAAGGGGAGTGCAGAGGCGCCATGGTGGGCAGGATGTCCCACGTTATGTGGCTGGAGGGCACTTTCGTGGAAACCATTAAGGGGTGGCAATCGGGGTGGTTCTACATCACCGAGCCGCGTGACCCTGATTGGGCAGCGGCCCCCGAATTCAGATCCGGCATCCCTACACGGCTCACCTCCTGGAAAGAGAGTGGCCGGATCTGGGGGGATTCGGAGGAGCTGACCGGACTCCAAGCCTGTATCCAAAAGCTGGTGGACAAGAAACTCAAGCTTGTCAACGTAGTCCAGGTCAAGCTCATCCGCCGGATTCTCCCGTGCCAACGACGGGGCTTCAACATGTGGGAGTTCGATCCGGCACAGCACCAGACTCTGAGTGGGCTCTTCGACACTACGTACGAAGATGTCTGGAAGGTGCTGTTCAAGGGCGCCAAGGCTCCCGCATCCGCTACCGAAGATCACGGATTCCGCTCGCAGCGTCCAGCTGATGAGGTAAGTGATTTTGCCACTTGTTTTCCACAGTTTGACTCTATGCGGGATCTAAACTCCCTTTACCTTTGACAGGACTGGCTGGCGAAGGCCGAACGGACTATCTGTCCGGCCCCATTGCCAGAGGACCCAGCGGATGCCCGCCTAACGGGGCTGCTGGCTCCAGCACCCCACGTGGTGCCGGAGAAGAAGGCCAAGAAGAAGGCCACGGGGACTTGGAAGAGTTCCCGTTTCAGGTGCTATCGGATGATGAATCCGAGGCCGACTCCTCCCACCAAGGCGAGGAGGAGAAGAAGAAAGTCTCTCCCCCAACGGGGGGAGGGAAGAAAAGGAAGGCCTCCCCAACATGGGAGGCCGAAGGGTCCAAGAAGGGAAAAACTCTTCCCCCGGACTGCTCCGCCAACGCCAGTGACGATGACGAGGACTGGCGTCCAAGCAGGCCCGTTTCCTTCGTTTTGCGGCATGCCAGACCTCGTTTTGGCTGTTCCGTCCAAGCCGATTGGCTCCCGATGAACACGATGTATTCCGTTGCCTCCCGATGAACACGACGCATTCATTTTCCTCCCCATGAACACGACGCAGCTTCTCCGTTCCGACCCAACCGGTTGGCTTCCGATGAACAGGACGCCGTTGCTGCCATCCGTGGCCTCTCCATGTACATGAGCCCTGGTCGTACATATGTGCGAGTACGTGTTCAAGACCCCGCCCGTATGTATGTACGTGGCCGTATTGACTTTCTTGCACCCTAGCTGTACGTACGTGTACATGGTTTTCACTGGACTGCCTGAACTGCTATCGCTCCTTACTAGGCCACGGTTCATCATGCCAGACAGATCGATCAACCGGTCTGTACAGAGATAACGCTACGTACTCTTCGACCGGGTGGGTCCCAGCTGTTAGGGACGATAAGGACGCACTTTGTTGCGTGCCAAGATGTAGCTAGTGGGTCATAGATGTTCAGGGGGAGAAAACATTTTTTATGGTAAAAAGGACACAGTTGCATGCATGCGTCCATGGTCATGGTGCGTCCCCATTGTCAGCCTCTCCAAGTACAATCATCTTCCGATGACTCTTGTTTGTTGACGACGTTGACCACAGCGTGCAGAGCGCACCAAGATGATGGACGACGGCGAGGCCCCAGACTCGAATGCCCCAGAGATGGGGATGACGCGGCAGTGGAGTCACAGACGTAGAGGAGTGGTAAACTTGACTGCTTCAGGTGCGGGGTGAGTCTACACTCGGCAGAGAACAACAGGAGGTGCGGAGGAGTGGAGGGATGTCCTGGCCATCGGCGGGGTAGCGTTTTGCTGCGAGGAATGCAAAACAGCCCTGCTAGACGCCGGAGGCTAGAGCAGGCGGTCCCGACGGCGCTGGGGGAAGAAGATGACATATTGAAGAAGAATGCTGGCCGTTGGATGTGAATCCAACGCCTTGCTTAGGATTGGACCTTTGTATTTTTTTGCGAAAGTTCTTTGGCTTCAACCTACTGGCCCACATGTCAGCCAGTCCATTTGTTTTTTAGTCCATTGGGTGGGCTTGGTGAAACAATGACGTAGCGCCTATGCAGCCCGTTTATATATTATGGTAGAATTTAAATCCCTTTTGCATTTTCTTGAAATCCGCAGACTTGCTGGGCTGGGTGAAAATATCATGTTGGGCTGGACAAACAAATGTTATAAAAACATAAACACATGAGTCTTTTACTGCATTGGTCAGTAAAATATTTGCAAGCTTATGTACGTAATCACCAGGAGTTAACTTGCCAAGTTACATATAAACAATATTATTATTATTTTGTAAAAACTTTTGATTTACGAAATAAAATATCATTTTAATTTGATGAGTTAACAAGATGTGGGGTATTATTATTGTTTAGGGTACATGTGGGACAAATGAGTTGGTTCTAGGGAAAAGTACAGGGAGAAAACTCAGATTACATCAAAAAATAAAGTGGGAGAAAATTCAGATATAGGACTGTAATGAAAAAGAAAGGAAGTGGGAAGGTCTATAAAATGGTTGGATGAACGATAGGTTTAACGGAACCTTATGTTGTTTGTGTTATATATATGTAATAAAATAAGATATAAATATAAATAT
>NC_041389.1:406066582-406067466 GCF_002162155.2 Triticum dicoccoides | reverse complement strand
TATGGTATGATTGTTGTTCGTCCGATGGACTAAAGCCATCCGGTTTATATAGACACCGGAGAGGGCTAGGGTTACACAGAGTCGGTTACAATGGTAGGAAATCTACATATCCGTATCGCGAAGCTTGCCTTCCACGCCAAGGAAAGTCCCATCCGGACACGGGACAAAGTCTTCAATCTTGTATCTTCATAGTCTTGGAGTCCGGCCGATGATGATAGTTCGGCTATTCGGACACCCCCTAGTCCGGAACTCCCTCAGTAGCCCCTGAACCAGGCTTCAATGACGATGAGTCCGGCGCGCATGTTGTCTTCGGCATTGTAAGGCGGGTTCTTCCTCCGAATAATTTATAGAAGATTGTGAACATCAGGATAGTGTCCGGCTCTGCAAAAATAAATTCCACGTACCACCGTAGAGAGAATAATATTACACAAGTTCAATCTGTTGACGTATTTTGTGGCGTGACGTCACACCATTACCAAGCCTTTACTCGAATTGTTTTTATTGCTTCATCTCAGCGCATTTAGCGAGGCGGTTTCCTTGGCATGTCTTGTCAAAGCAGAGATCGTGTTCCCCTTATTTCGGGATTCCCATCAATACGGACGTGGGTAACCCAACCGCGCCATTGATTGCGACGCTTGGAGGATAAGCAAGTTTTACCAGGCCGGTGGGGACACATGTTTCTGTCCGCCCATATAAGGGGATAAAGATCCAACCCTTTTACCTGCACCTTCTTCCTCCTTGGCTTATCCATCTCCGCAAACTCGAGCTCCAGCACCCAAGTCCGCATTTCTCACCTCAACCTTCTCCAACTATGTTCGGAGCGGGAGGCAAGTGGATGGCCTCCTCCGTCACGGAGGGGCAGATCCAGAAGCTGCGCGACACCG
>NC_041389.1:406054210-406066572 GCF_002162155.2 Triticum dicoccoides | reverse complement strand
GTTGCCTCCCGATGAACACGACGCATTCATTTTCCTCCCCATGAACACGACGCAGCTTCTCCGTTCCGACCCAACCGGTTGGCTTCCGATGAACAGGACGCCGTTGCTGCCATCCGTGGCCTCTCCATGTACATGAGCCCTGGTCGTACATATGTGCGAGTACGTGTTCAAGACCCCGCCCGTATGTATGTACGTGGCCGTATTGACTTTCTTGCACCCTAGCTGTACGTACGTGTACATGGTTTTCACTGGACTGCCTGAACTGCTATCGCTCCTTACTAGGCCACGGTTCATCATGCCAGACAGATCGATCAACCGGTCTGTACAGAGATAACGCTACGTACTCTTCGACCGGGTGGGTCCCAGCTGTTAGGGACGATAAGGACGCACTTTGTTGCGTGCCAAGATGTAGCTAGTGGGTCATAGATGTTCAGGGGGAGAAAACATTTTTTATGGTAAAAAGGACACAGTTGCATGCATGCGTCCATGGTCATGGTGCGTCCCCATTGTCAGCCTCTCCAAGTACAATCATCTTCCGATGACTCTTGTTTGTTGACGACGTTGACCACAGCGTGCAGAGCGCACCAAGATGATGGACGACGGCGAGGCCCCAGACTCGAATGCCCCAGAGATGGGGATGACGCGGCAGTGGAGTCACAGACGTAGAGGAGTGGTAAACTTGACTGCTTCAGGTGCGGGGTGAGTCTACACTCGGCAGAGAACAACAGGAGGTGCGGAGGAGTGGAGGGATGTCCTGGCCATCGGCGGGGTAGCGTTTTGCTGCGAGGAATGCAAAACAGCCCTGCTAGACGCCGGAGGCTAGAGCAGGCGGTCCCGACGGCGCTGGGGGAAGAAGATGACATATTGAAGAAGAATGCTGGCCGTTGGATGTGAATCCAACGCCTTGCTTAGGATTGGACCTTTGTATTTTTTTGCGAAAGTTCTTTGGCTTCAACCTACTGGCCCACATGTCAGCCAGTCCATTTGTTTTTTAGTCCATTGGGTGGGCTTGGTGAAACAATGACGTAGCGCCTATGCAGCCCGTTTATATATTATGGTAGAATTTAAATCCCTTTTGCATTTTCTTGAAATCCGCAGACTTGCTGGGCTGGGTGAAAATATCATGTTGGGCTGGACAAACAAATGTTATAAAAACATAAACACATGAGTCTTTTACTGCATTGGTCAGTAAAATATTTGCAAGCTTATGTACGTAATCACCAGGAGTTAACTTGCCAAGTTACATATAAACAATATTATTATTATTTTGTAAAAACTTTTGATTTACGAAATAAAATATCATTTTAATTTGATGAGTTAACAAGATGTGGGGTATTATTATTGTTTAGGGTACATGTGGGACAAATGAGTTGGTTCTAGGGAAAAGTACAGGGAGAAAACTCAGATTACATCAAAAAATAAAGTGGGAGAAAATTCAGATATAGGACTGTAATGAAAAAGAAAGGAAGTGGGAAGGTCTATAAAATGGTTGGATGAACGATAGGTTTAACGGAACCTTATGTTGTTTGTGTTATATATATGTAATAAAATAAGATATAAATATAAATATGTACTATTATAGAAGGGAAAACATAGGTTCGGTTTTGCATTATTATAGAAAAATAGAACTGAGCTGTGCATCATCTTGAAAAAACAAACATAACTTGGGCTGCTGATGTTATAGACAAGCTAGGCTTGGAGGCCGAAAGGCCGCTTGATACCTGCTAGATCCAAAAAAGGTTGAAACATGTCGTGGGTTGTGCATGTTGAACAACAAAACCTAGGAAATGGACCTAGTGGGCCCGATATTGTCAGCCTCTCGACGAACCGCCGTCTCCTGATTCCTCTTGTTTTGCTGACCATATTGGGAACGACAAACGGCGGTGCCACGGCGAGAGCACCAAGGTGGAGGATGACACCGAGACCTTGGACCAAACGAACCAGAGCGGGGGAAGATGCAAATGGAGGGGAGTACGAGGGTTGACTTGTTTGGGTGCAGGATGGGCCAGTAAAGCTTCCACCGCCGGACAATGTGGGAGTAGAGGGATCGCCTGGCCCATGCCATTGGCTATGATGGGTCACCAAGGCGCGTGTTCAGGTCCTTGGTATCGTTGCCTTCTTTCATGTTGGCTAGCAGGGGTCGATGATGGTCTCAGCGAGGTCAACCACGGAGTCCTTCTCCTGCCCATTGACGATGATCTTGTATTGCTTCTTGATGTCGACAAGCCTGTTGCACCAGATGGCTAAATCGTCACATTCTTCCTTCTCTCCAGCGTAGCGAAGGTGCATTCGGTGCTGCCGATGAAACGGGCGAATGCTCCGGAACCTCTGATGGCCCTACAGCAGTGGTAGACGAGAACCTCATCGCGCATGCATACCTGGGTGACGGCGATCCGCTGGTCCCTGTCAGGAGACGAATGGATGGGCACAAGTTCTAGTCCTGCGACCTTGTGCTTTCTCGTCCTATGAGTTATTTACCCAAAACCACCAGACTTTGGGCTAGGGTAACAACTTCATACCACATTGAAGGCAGGGCACAAAAAACCACCAAAAATGCACCTAATGCATAACACGGAGAACTGACGCTCCAACTTGGACTTGAAAACAGCAAAACCGACAGATGGGACCCGCCTGTCAGGATGATGTGTGCTTGTGTGGACAATATGCTAAGTTGGACGAGGGTCCCACTTGTCAGTGACTCAAGTGTTTATTAATTTTTCACCTTTTCTTTTTTGTTCTTCCTCGTTTTCTCTCTGGCGTTTAGCCAAATAGGTTGTGAGCGCTAGAACATGGACATCACCGGCGCAACCACCCAGAGAGGACGTGCGCAACGATGACGCCTGACTAGGCCGTCATGAGGGGAAACTAGGTTGTGTATGCGGGGCGCGTCCTGGAAGTGGCAGCCCGTCGAAGGTGGACGCGGACAAAGCCAGTGTGGGATCTCGCCAGAGCTTGGCGTGCTGCTGGTGTACCTGTCACCTGGCCACGGAGAGGAGCATGGGAACGACAGTGCTCACGCAGCGCGAACCGCAATGGCGGCTGGCAGCAAGGCATGGCCACGAGGAGGCACGCGGGAACCATAGTGAGCACGCACAGCACAAACAACAATGACAGCCGGCGGCAAGGCGTGGCCACGGGGAGGCGCTCGAGAACCGCAGTGCGCACGTGTGGCACGAACAGCTATGGCGGGCGGCGGCATGTTTGGGCCATGCGAGTGCATGTGGAGTGCGTATGTGTGGCCGAGGTCAGCCATGGCCGATGACCAAGGTCAGCGCAAGACGAGGTGCTGTCGAATCTCACAGGAGTGGTGTTGGGCGCATGTAGATGAGTGCGTGCTCGTGGCTTGGGGGAGCGTGTAGGTGTATGTGTTCTTGTGGCGTGGGGCGTGCTCATGGCAGTTGCTCGGCTGTTGTCGGTGTCAAAACCGGTGGATCTCGGGTAGGGGGTCCCGAACTGTGCGTCTAGGCGGATGGTAACAGGAGACAAGGGACACGATGTTTTACTCAGGTTCGGGCCCTCTTGATGGAGGTAAAACCCTACGTCCTGCTTGATTAATATTGATGATGTGTGTTACAAGAGTAGATCCACCACGAGATCAAGGAGGCTAAACCCTAGAAGCTAGCCTATGGTATGATTGTTGTTCGTCCGATGGACTAAAGCCATCCGGTTTATATAGACACCGGAGAGGGCTAGGGTTACACAGAGTCGGTTACAATGGTAGGAAATCTACATATCCGTATCGCGAAGCTTGCCTTCCACGCCAAGGAAAGTCCCATCCGGACACGGGACAAAGTCTTCAATCTTGTATCTTCATAGTCTTGGAGTCCGGCCGATGATGATAGTTCGGCTATTCGGACACCCCCTAGTCCGGAACTCCCTCAGTAGCCCCTGAACCAGGCTTCAATGACGATGAGTCCGGCGCGCATGTTGTCTTCGGCATTGTAAGGCGGGTTCTTCCTCCGAATAATTTATAGAAGATTGTGAACATCAGGATAGTGTCCGGCTCTGCAAAAATAAATTCCACGTACCACCGTAGAGAGAATAATATTACACAAGTTCAATCTGTTGACGTATTTTGTGGCGTGACGTCACACCATTACCAAGCCTTTACTCGAATTGTTTTTATTGCTTCATCTCAGCGCATTTAGCGAGGCGGTTTCCTTGGCATGTCTTGTCAAAGCAGAGATCGTGTTCCCCTTATTTCGGGATTCCCATCAATACGGACGTGGGTAACCCAACCGCGCCATTGATTGCGACGCTTGGAGGATAAGCAAGTTTTACCAGGCCGGTGGGGACACATGTTTCTGTCCGCCCATATAAGGGGATAAAGATCCAACCCTTTTACCTGCACCTTCTTCCTCCTTGGCTTATCCATCTCCGCAAACTCGAGCTCCAGCACCCAAGTCCGCATTTCTCACCTCAACCTTCTCCAACTATGTTCGGAGCGGGAGGCAAGTGGATGGCCTCCTCCGTCACGGAGGGGCAGATCCAGAAGCTGCGCGACACCGCATATTTGTCCAGCGACATGGTGCACCGGCTTCCCGACGAGGGAGAGCTCATCCCCACCCCTAGGCCCCATGAGAGGGTAGTATTTCTTCCCCATTTCCTCCGCGGACTGGGCTTCCCACTTCATCCCTTTGTCCGGGGGCTCATGTTCTACTACAGCCTAGATTTCCATGATCTGGCCCCAAATTTCATCCTCAACATCTCGGCGTTTATCATCGTGTGCGAGGCCTTCCTCTGCATCCAGCCCCACTTCGGCTTGTGGCTCAAGACCTTCAGTGTCAAGCCGAAGGTTGTGAAGGGCAGCCAAGGGGAGTGCAGAGGCGCCATGGTGGGCAGGATGTCCCACGTTATGTGGCTGGAGGGCACTTTCGTGGAAACCATTAAGGGGTGGCAATCGGGGTGGTTCTACATCACCGAGCCGCGTGACCCTGATTGGGCAGCGGCCCCCGAATTCAGATCCGGCATCCCTACACGGCTCACCTCCTGGAAAGAGAGTGGCCGGATCTGGGGGGATTCGGAGGAGCTGACCGGACTCCAAGCCTGTATCCAAAAGCTGGTGGACAAGAAACTCAAGCTTGTCAACGTAGTCCAGGTCAAGCTCATCCGCCGGATTCTCCCGTGCCAACGACGGGGCTTCAACATGTGGGAGTTCGATCCGGCACAGCACCAGACTCTGAGTGGGCTCTTCGACACTACGTACGAAGATGTCTGGAAGGTGCTGTTCAAGGGCGCCAAGGCTCCCGCATCCGCTACCGAAGATCACGGATTCCGCTCGCAGCGTCCAGCTGATGAGGTAAGTGATTTTGCCACTTGTTTTCCACAGTTTGACTCTATGCGGGATCTAAACTCCCTTTACCTTTGACAGGACTGGCTGGCGAAGGCTGAACGGACTATTTGTCCGGCCCCATTGCCAGAGGACCCAGCGGACGCCCGCCTAACGGGGCTGCTGGCTCCAGCACCCCACGTGGTGCCGGAGAAGAAGGCCAAGAAGAAGGCCACGGGGACTTGGAAGAGTTCCCGTTTCAGGTGCTATCGGATGATGAATCCGAGGCCGACTCCTCCCACCAAGGCGAGGAGGAGAAGAAGAAAGTCTCTCCCCCAACGGGGGGAGGGAAGAAAAGGAAGGCCTCCCCAACATGGGAGGCCGAAGGGTCCAAGAAGGGAAAAACTCTTCCCCCGGACTGCTCCGCCAACGCCAGTGACGATGACGAGGACTGGCGTCCAAGGGCCAAGCCCCTAGCGAGATCATAAGTATCCGGACTCCCGAATAACTTCAAGGTTTTTATTTTTCGCCACATAATGTCTTTCTAATGCCGCATACAACCCTGCAGTCCGCCTAAGGATCATCTTCCCGCTTCATCGAGCGGGTCCTTAGGTGCGTCGGATATGGATTCTCTTCCGACTGCCTCCACCCCCCGTGACGCGGACGATGCCGACGTGGGATCCCAGGAAGGGACCCACCAGGAGGAGAGGGCCCCAGAGGTGTCACAGGACAACCTCTTGGACTTTGCACCGGACTCGGCCCCGGAACCCACAGTGGCTCCGGAGTCCGGCGGGCGACCCCTTCGTAAGAAGGGCAAGACCATGACGCCGGCAGCCTCCGTCCAACCGGAGGCGCCGGATAGCTTGCTGGAGGCACTCAATGGCGCCTCCATCAAAGAGGAACACCACACCGTTATGAGTGCGGTGATTCAGAAGGTGCAGCTCGCCAAGAGTAGGCTGACCGAAGCCTGCAGCAGCCTTCTAACAGGCTTTGAGGTAAGAATTTCAATATGTATAAAATGGTACCGCATAGACAGTAGCCCCTGATGCTTGGTTCGGTGTTCGAAAAGAAAAGCCAGGCTGAGGATCTAAAAAGATATACGCAGGAGTCATAATAAATATGTCAATTTGTGATTGCAGGTTGTGCTGCTGACCTCTGCCGCACTGACTGCGGAGGTCAATACTTTGAAGGAAAACCTCGAGCGGTCCGAGAACGAGCTCGGCCGTGCCAAGAAGCAGCTCGAGGACAAGGAAGGTGAGTAACACCTTATTAAAATTGTACCTTACAGAAAAGGATTTTGGTTGCAAAAAGAATGGCAAGGATAACGTGGGTATTGCAGGGGCCACTAACGAGCTGGTGACCCTAAAAGAGGCGGTGGCCGCGGCCGAATGCAATGCGGTCGCGGAGTACACCGAGCGAGAGGAGCAGGAGGCGCGGGTGGCGGAGGTACAGCAAGAGCTCCAGGATCTCGTGAAAAAACATGAGAGCCTGGAGCGTGACTCGAAGACTCGAGAGTCTGAGCTTGCAACGGCTCTTGAGAGTGCCAAAGCCGCTAAGGCCGAAGCCTACAAGGCCCTCCAGGAGATTGAGGCGGTGAAGAAAATAGCAGCGGGTAAGGCATTTTTCATGCAAAGTCAGCATGTGAGTGTTAATTACCTGTTGCTTACCCGAATTCAGAGCTCTCCAGGAGCGTTCACAGATCTTCCTTGCAGCGTGTCCGATGCTGCCGCATTCTACCGGGCCGAGGAGGGGAGCTCGACGGAGAAGGTCTTCTGGTCTCAGTATGCTGAGGCCGGACATCCGGTGCCCCTTAGCGACTAGCTGAAGCAGCTGGTCGAGCTCCACAAGGCGGCCGAACAGGCCATGAAGGGCCTCATAGTTCAGCTGTGGCCTAAGGAGGCCATGCCTGGGAGCTACTTCGGCCTGGTGCGGCGGCTGGTGGATGCGTGCCCGTGGGTTGAAGTCATCAAGCACTCCGCCTGTATTGAGGGTTCCCGTCGGGCCCTTGCCCGCGCAAAGGTGCACTGGGGCAAGATGGATGCCCAGAAGCTTGCGATAAACCCGCCACCAGAGGGCAAGGAGCATCGCACGCTCGAGATGTATTATAAGAGTGTGATGAAGGGCGCCCGCACTATTGCGAGGGAGTGCTCCAAAGATGTAATTTTTGAGTAGACTCGCATTTTGTTATCCTGTGCGCTAAAAACTTAGTTCATATGCACTAAGCAACGCTTGTTAATTTAAAATATTACCTTCTGTACGGCAGTTTATCAAATCTAAGAGATGGCAAGTCGTCGGCTTCAGCCCCCATGCCACGAGTGCTGGGGTGTTCGGGATAAACTTGAGCACTCTTGTTCCCATTTTTGGGTCCATCTAGGGAGGCGCTCAACACAGCGAACAAGGCAACCGGACTTATAATGCTTGAACACTCTCACTTAGCCATAGAATTCTATAATTTTAAATTTCGGCGAAGCCCCTAGTCTTCGAAAGGCCGAATTTGGGGCGCTATCCACGCCTGGGCCGGACAAGATCCGGCTCCTCGCTCTAAGCGGCATAAGTCTTTAAGGACTCACAAAAACCTCTCGAACAGCGACCGGCTCTCGCCTCATCATGACGGTCAGTTTAGCTTTCTCCACTGAGGCATTAACCCAGCTTAACTGGGGCGCAATCGCAGTGGTTCTCCCAGTGCTACCTTAGCCGATACAACGGAACGTAAGGTACCAAAACATGGGAGCCGGGCAAACCCAACTATTGACCCAAGACCTGATTCAGAGCCGATGCATATAATGTTATAAGTTCGGGGTGCCACACTTGTAAAAGTGTTCGGACTTATCACACCATGATGCGGGAAACATAAGCCCTTAGTGTGTTTTAACCGTACCAAAGTGTACGGATGCGACATGTCGTAAATGAACATATGTATGAAAAAGAAATGCGATTATAAGCAAAAAGGTGCTGCATTGTTTTATTCAATAAGTGCTGCTATGAATGCAGAACGATACAAATAGTGCGATAAGCAAGGGATGGGACTGTTAAACATGTCCCCCTCCAGGGGTAGGCTGCGGATTGGTGTATAAAAATGCTCGTAATGGAGACCACCTGTATATTCGTTGTAGCCTTTATCCTTCCCTGGCTGTTGCATTGTGAGTTCGGCAGGTCTGCTGCCGGACAGGGCCTCTGACGAACGGAGTCCTGTGGGTAAAAAAAGGTAAAAAGAAAAAAAAGAACGACACACTTGAGAGCCCCTGGTGTGGTTGAGCCGCACTCTGGGCTTATCGTGGTCGTGCCCCTCTCCCCATGCCCATGGTATCTTCAGAGCATAATGGTGTACGCGAAGGACCTGTTTTGACGTTTTGCAGGGGCTGGGGTTGGGGCCGCACTGCTACGCGTGCTTGGAACGTGCCAGGTTGTCTTGTTGTAGGTTACTCCGGGCGCGCTTAGCTATGTCCGGCCGCTTAACGGCCGGACTCGAGAATTGCCTTAAGAGGCTGCATTGTACTTCTGCCGCGAGAGACGCTGTATGTTCCTCCGTTCGGAGAGAATGTTCAGTGTTTCCGTTGACCATGATGACTCCTCGAGGGCCTGGCATCTTGAGCTTGAGGTATGCGTAGTGCGACACCGCGTTGAACTTTGCAAACGCGGTACGTCCGAGCAAGGCATGATAGCCGCTGTGGAACGGGACTATGTCGAAGATTAACTCCTCGCTTCAGAATTTATCCAGGGATCCGAAGACCACTTCCAGTGTAACTGAGCCTGTACAATTGGCTTCTACACCTGGTATGACGCCTTTAAAGGTCGTCTTGGTAGGTTTAATCCTTGAGGGTTCTATGCCCATTTTGCGCACTGTATCTTGATAGAGCAGGTTCAGGCTGCTGCCGCCGTCCATCAGGACTCTGGTTAGGGGAAATCCATCGACGATTGGGTCTAAGACCAATGCGGCGAATCCGCCGTGGCGGATGCTGGTGGGGTGGTCCCTTCGGTCAAAAGTGATCGGGCAGGAGGACCATGGATTGAACTTCGGGGCGACTGGCTCCATCGCGTATACATCCCTGAGTGCACGCTTCCGCTCCCTTTTGGGTATGTGCGTTGCGTATATCATGTTCACCGTCCGCACCTGTGGGCGGAAACCCTTCTGTCCTCTGTTGTTCGGTGGTCGGGTCTCTTCCTCGTCATTGCTATGCAGCCCCTTGTCATTGTTTTCGGCAATTAACTTTCCTGCCTGCTTGAATACCCAACAGTCCCTGTTGGTGTGGTTGGCTAGTTTTTCGGGGGTGCCCTGTATCTGGCACGAGCGGTCGAGTATTCGGTCCAAATTGGACGGACCCGGAGTAGTTCTTTTGAATGGCTTTTTCCGCTGACCGGGTTTAGAGCCTCTGAATCCGGCATTGACTGCCGTATCCTCACTATTGTCGCCGTTGATGTGGCGCTTGTTTTTGTTACGACGCGACCTGCCATTTCGGTTCGTGAAATCTGGACTGCCAGAATTTTTGTGATTTGGTTTTTCTTGGTTAAGAACCGTGTCCAGAATTGTCTGGCCGATTCGTCTGGCTGCTGAATTATGTGGCTTAGGTCATCAGCGTCTGGTGGTCGCACATACGTGCCTTGGAAGTTATCGAGGATGCGGCTTCCAAGTCTTCCCAACTCCCAATTGACTCTGCTGGCAAGCTGTTAAGCCAATGCCGGGCTGGTCCTTTAAGCTTGAGGGGAGATATTTGATGGCGTGAAGGTCGTCACCGCGGGCCATGTGGATGTGAAGAAGATAGTCTTCGATCCAAACCGCGAGGTCTGTTGTGCCATCGTAAGATTCGATATTCACGGGTTTAAACCCTTCGGGGATTTGATGATCCATTACTTCATCTGTGAAGCATAGTGGGTGTGCGGCGCCTCTGTACTGGGCGATATCACGACGGAGCTCAAAAGAACTTTGTCTGTTTTGTTCGACCCGGTCGGACTTACTGTGTCCGGCGCGATGGGTATCGTCACGTACCGTGGGGCGCCCACGCGATCCATAGATCGATCTTGATTGTCTTGCCTTATCCTCCAATATATCTCGCAAGTTCGGAGCGTTCCCTTGTGGCCTTGTGCTTTTCGAGCGATGCCGGGGTACGGGTCTAGTGAAGGGCCTAGAGGCCTCTCTGTCACGACCACGGGGTGGTCGGTCAGCCGTATTGTCTCCTGGTGATGCGGGTTCATACGCTTCCTCCTCTAATCGGGGGAGCAGCTTGCGTTTAGGGTAGCTTTTGGAGGGGCGTTCAAGCTCATGCTCTTCGGCCGCAAGGACTTTAGTCCATCTGTCGGCTAGCAGATCTTGATCAGCTCTAAGCTCTTGCTGCTTTTTCTTGAGGCTATTCGCCGTGGCCATAAGCCTGTGTTTAAAACGCTCTTGTTCGATGGGATCCTCAGGCACGACGAATTCATCATCGTTGAGGCTTGCCTCGTCTCCGGAGGGAGGCATATAATCCTCTACCTCTTCTTCTGCCGCTCTCTCATGAGGGCTAGCGTCTCCGTCCTCCTGCGCTGCATCTTGCTGGAGTGGGTTGTCTTCGGCACTGTCCGGTATATTATTATCTCCAGTGCTGGAGTCTTCATTCTTGCTGTGGCAAGATTTAGAGCGGCGCCGCTGACGCCGGCGCTTGGGCTGCTTCTTGGAGGGGTCATCCTCCGCTGTTTCTTCGCCATTCCCATCCTTTGGGATATCCACCATGTATATGTCATATGATGAGGTGGCTTTCGAGTGCCCAGTAGGTGCTGGTTCTTGGTCGTCTCCGGCATCTTCGTCCATACCGTCGATGTCTTCGGAGTCGTAGTCTAGCATGTCGGTTAGATCGTCGACAGCGGCTACCAAGTGGGTGGTGGGTGGGCTTTGAATTTCTTCGTCGTCCGCATCCCAACCGTCCTGACCGCAGTCCGGCCAAGGCTCTCCTAATAACAAGAGATACTTTAGCGAACTCAAGATGTCGCCTAAGGGTGAGAGTTGAAAGATGTCCGCTGCGGTGAACTCCATGATTGGCGCCCAATCGGATTCGATCGGAGGGGGCGCGGGAGGTTCGGAGTCCGGCGAGGAGTCCGGCGCCTCGGAGTCACGGGCTTCATGAGGGACAAGGTCATTGTTCGGCTCTATCGCCGTAGAGGTTGCAGCTCCCGAGGCGGTGTCTAGCCATCCGTCCTCGACCTGCGCCGCCGGCTCCGAATTGATGATCGGAGCGGGCTCGAGTGCGGCCTCCAGAGTATTGTCCGGCTGCAGAGCTAAATCATGCTCGCCGTGATAGTGCGGCACGCTCGGCTGTGGCTCGAATCCATCGAGGATCAAGTCCCCGCGGATGTCAGCCGTGTAGTTCAAACTTCCAAATCTGACCTGATGGCCAGGGGCGTAGCTTTCGATCTGCTCCAGATGGCCAAGCGAATTGGCCCGCAGTGCGAAGCCGCCGAAAACGAAGATCTGTCCGGGGAGAAAGGTCTCACCCTGGACTGCATCGTTGATGATGGTCGAAGAAGCCATCGAGACTATCGGTGACGACACAGAGGAACTCCCAATGAAAGCACCAATGTCGGTGTCAAAACCGGCGGATCTTGGGTAGGGGGTCCTGAACTGTGCGTCTAGGCGGATGGTAACAGGAGACAAGGGACACGATGTTTTACCCAGGTTCGGGCCCTCTTGATGGAGGTAAAATCCTACGTCCTGCTTGACTAATATTGATGATGTGTGTTACAAGAGTAGATCCACCACGAGATCAAGGAGGCTAAACCCTAGAAGCTAGCCTATGGTATGATTGTTGTTCGTCCTATGGACTAAAGCCATCCGGTTTATATAGACACCGGAGAGAGCTAGGGTTACACAGAGTCGGTTACAATGGTAGGAAATCTACATATCCACATCGCCAAGCTTGCCTTCCACGCCAAGGAAAGTCCCATCCGGACACGGGACGAAGTCTTCAATCTTGTATCTTCATAGTCTTGGAGTCCGGCCGATGATGATAGTTCGGCTATCCGGACACCCCCTAGTCCGGAACTCCCTCAGCTGCCATGGCCATAGTTGCCATGGATCTCACAGCTCTCACGCAAACAGAGAGCTCGGGCGTCCATGCCACTGGGAGCG
>NC_041389.1:406050688-406053988 GCF_002162155.2 Triticum dicoccoides | reverse complement strand
ATGCTCGCCGGTGTGGGCATAGTCACCGGAGTCCAGCCGTCCGTAAGCTGCTCAATGTAATGTCGCATAGAAAAAGAAATGGGAAAAGATGATCATGTAGTCATAGACATGCGGGGTCCACGTCTCATTTTCCACCTCATCTGGTTAAAGCTTTTTGTGTGCTTGGTCTTTTCCACATCAGCCCCGACAGGCGGGCCCCATATGTCGGTTTCACTGTTTTCACGTCCAAATTGCAGCGTCAGTGCTTCGTGTTATGCATTGGGCGCATTTATGGTGGGTTTTTGTGCCCAGCCTTCAATGTGGTACTAAGATGCTACCCTAGCCTTAAGTGTGGTGGTTTTGGGTAAATAACTCTTGTCCTGTAGGTATTGCTCGAACTCGGCATGGCAGAGCTTCACCGAGTCTGGATCGTTGGTGTACATCACATTCAACTTGGTGCAGCCATGGGATTGAATGGAGAACTCAAAGGTGAACTCCTTGTTGAAGTCCATATCCAGCAGGCTCAACCCTCGGATCACCATTGGAGTCTCTTCAAGTGAACGAGTGAGTAGGTGGCGGCAGCAGTTCTTTTTTCAACCCTTGGGGAACCGGATTCAACAGTAAACTGAGTGTGTATAGGCGACAAGAGTTACTACCCCTCCGTCGCACGCTGCACGCCCGGTAGAACATGCACCCTCGGCGCATTCAAACGCCTCCATTAAGAAACCTATTCCGGCCACACACGTCAGTTCATGAGCGGGTCTGTATTGGTACTGTAATAACAAGTGTTAGTGGTCCTTTACTTCAATTTAATTAGCTTTAATTAAAATTTATTCTTAAAACAAGCAATGCATTGGCGTTCTATCAGTGCCACAGGATCAACATGCACAACATATAGAATTATTATTCTCAGAATGCACATGATCAGCACAATTGCCGCACTTCCACATAGACAATACTACCAAGTTTGAACAGTTTGTTATGGTTACTGTCCTCTGCATCATCATGCCATGTTTCCCAGCTTGCAAGATTCAAAACCAACATGTAAGATTCAAATAATAAATACAACAAAGATGCCTACACATCTCATTGATTCCCAGCTTCCAAGATTAAGAACAAAAAATAAGATTCTAATAATAAGTACGACAAAGATGCCTATAAATCCCATTGATTCCTAGATTGCAAGATTCAGAACTAACCCATTATAGCCTTTTCATAAAGTGAATATCGGGATTAGATCCATCTAGGCTAGCCCTGTCATACAACCCAAGAACTTGGCGAGTGCTCTTGGCCATCACAACATATGTAGTTGAGTATTCATGTTTACACAACACAGATAATAAAGAGCATGATTACTATAATAGTGGCACTAGTGGAAGTCAACCTACACCTTGACTCGATGATTCAATTCATGGCACTTTTGCAGTTCACCTGAAATGAAGCAAAGATTGCATCATTCAGCTAGCAAGAAGTAGTTGCTCCCTGAGCTGATACGTTTTTCTTTAGTAGTTGCACTAAAATTCGGCAACATTAAGGTTGGATGTCCTGCTCACGTAAGGTGCAACTTGATGTCTACTACACAACCTTCTTCTTGTAGAGTTGTTGGGCCTCCAAGTGCAGAGGTTTGTAGGACAGTAGCAAATTTCCCTCAAGTGGATGACCTAAGGTTTATCAATCCGTGGGAGGCGTAGGATGAAGATGGTCTCTCTCAAACAACCCTCCAACCGAATAACAAAGAGTCTCTTGTGTCCCTAACACACCCAATACAATGGTAAATTGTATAGGTGCACTAGTTCGGCGAAGAGATGGTGATACAAGTGCAAAATGTATGGTAGATATAGGTTTTTGTTATATGAAAATATAAAAATAACAAGGTAGCAAGTGGTAAACCTGAGCGAAAACGGTATTGCAATCTTCAAAACAAGGCCTAGGGTTCATACTTTCACTAGTGCAAGTTCTCTGAACAATAATAACATAATTGGATCATATAACTATCCCTCAACATGCAACAAAGAGTAACTCCAAAGTCACTAATAGCGGAGAACAAATGAAGAGATTTATTGTAGGGTTCGAAACCACCTTAAAGTTATTCTTTCCGATCAATCCATTGGGCTATTCCTATCACTGTCACAAACATCCCTAGAGTTTGTAGTAAAATAACACCTTAAGACACACACCAACCAAAACCCTAATGTCACCTAGATACTGCAATGTCACCTCAAGTATCCAAGGGTATGATTATACGATATGCATCACAATCTCATATTCATCTATTCAACCAACACAAAGAACTTCAAAGAGTCACTACTACAAAAAGGGCTATAGATGGAATGGCCACTAATGGCGCACCAGACATGTGGTGCACCATTACTATATTCTAATGGCGCACCATGTCTCGGTGCGCCATTAGTAATATATTACTAATGGCGCACCTCTTGTGTGGTGCGCCATTAGTAGTTTTGAAAAAAAACATAATTTTTTTTGTTACTAATGGCGCACCTGCCCATGGTGCGCCATTAGTAGTTGACATACTAATGGCGCACCACATCCCCGTGCGCCATTAGTAGTTTTGGAAAAAAAGTAAAAAAATAAAAATAAAAAATATTTGTTACTA
This sequence comes from Triticum dicoccoides, assembly GCF_002162155.2. Classification (NCBI taxonomy): domain Eukaryota; kingdom Viridiplantae; phylum Streptophyta; class Magnoliopsida; order Poales; family Poaceae; genus Triticum; species Triticum dicoccoides. Next base: position 406,051,395 of record NC_041389.1, on the reverse strand, counting down.
ATGGCGCACCATATCTCGGTGCACCATTACTAGTTTTAACTAGTAATGGCGCACCACCCCACGGTGCGCCATTACTAACTTGCCCCAACACCGAATGCACCCCTCCCTCCTGTGGATCGCCTTTTCAGTTTAAAAAAATAAAAGAAAATGATGGAAATGTCAAAAAAATAAAATAAAATAAGTTTCCCATGTAATATGTGGTCTAGTTGTTGGGAAAATTTACAAATATGAATTTCGACTTTGTTTGCAAAATCTCTGTGGAAATTTGTAAAATGGGCATAACTTTTGCATACGAACTCGGCGCACCTGCCCGTGGTGCGCCATTAGTATCTTCCCGCCTTCAAAATTCGAAATAAATAAAAAAAATAAAAAAAAGTTACTAACGGCGCACCTGCCCATGGTGCGCCATTAGTATCTTCCCGCCTTCACAATTCAAAATAAATAAAAAAATAAAAAAAGTTACTAATGGCGCACCTGCCCGCGGTGCGCCATTACTATGCCGTATATATGGATGGGCGTGTCCTCTCCTCTTCATTCTTCTCCTCCACTCCACCTCTCCTCCACTCCTCCACTCCATCTTCCCTTCTCTCCGGCGACCTCCTCCTCCTCCTCCTCTCCGGCGACCTCCTCCACCTCTCCTCTCCTCCCCTCCCCTCCCCTCACGGTTTCTCCTCCCTCCTCTCCAGTGAGCTCCTCCTCCCTCATCT
>NC_041389.1:405976988-406050238 GCF_002162155.2 Triticum dicoccoides | reverse complement strand
TCCTCCTGCCTCTTCTCCGGTGAGCTCCTCCTCCCTCCTCTCCTCCCATCCCCTCATGGTTTCTCCTTCCTCCTCTCCATTGCTCCGGTGAACTCCTCTTCGGCGACCTCGTCCTCCTCTCAGCGATGTAGGCGAGCGCCTCTGCGGTCACCTCCTCCTCCTCTCCGGCGAACTCCTCTCCGGCAAAAGAACACGGCAAAACAACATACAAGATCCAAAAACGGGAACATAATTTGAAATAATATCGTGCAAAAAAACGAGCAAAAAAAAACGAGCAAAAAATGGGCAAAAAAATCGCGATCCAGATCCAAATTCAAAATTCAAAAATAGCAATGGCGCACGGTGGGGGTTAGACGGTGCACCACTACTATTTTCCCGCCTTCAAAATTCAAAAATACTAATGGCGCACCGTGGCCTATACTAATGGCGCACCAGTGGCCTATACTAATGGCGCACCGTGGGCTATTCTAATGGCGCACCAGCTGGTGCGCCATTAGTATACCAGATACTAATGGCGCATCAGTGGTGCGCCATTAGTAAAATATACTAATGGCGTGGCACTAATGGCGCACCACTAATGCGCCATTAATGGCCAAATTAGATGCGCCATTAGTAGGCCTTTTCCTAGTAGTGAGTGCCCCAAAGTATGTACCAGAGATTCAAGACAAAAACATGTGCCAACCCCTATGCATAAGTTCACAAGGTTAGTGAACCCGCAAGTTGATCACCAAAACATACATCTAGTAGATCACGTGTTATCCCATTGTCACCACAGATAAGCACATGTAAGACATACATCAAGTGTTCTCAAATCCTTAAAGACTCAATCCGATAAGATAACTTCATAGGGAAAACTTAATCCATGACAAGAGATTAGAGGGGGAGAAACATCATAAGATCCAACTATATAAGCAAAGCTCGCGGTACATCAAGATACTGCCATATCAAGAACACAAGAGAGAGAGAGAGAGAGAGAGAGAGAAAGAGAGAGAGATTGAGAGAGATCAAACACATAGCTACTGGTACATACCCTCAGCCCCGAGGGTGAACTACTCCTTCCTCGTCATGGAGAGCACCGGGATGATGAAGGTGGCCACCGGTGATGGATTCCCCCTCCAGCAGGGTGCCGGAACGGGCTCCCGAGAAGTTTTTGGTGGCTATAGAGGCTTGCGGCGGAGGAACTCCTGATCTAGGTTTCTTTTCGGGGGGTTTCTGTATTTATAGGAATTTTTGGCATCGGTCTCACGTCAGGGGGGTCTCTGAGTCATCCATGAGGCAGGGGGCGTGCCCAGGGGGGTAGGGTGCCCCCCCACCCTCGTGGATGGCCCAGGACTCTTCTAGACCAACTCTTTCACTTCGGGGGCTTCTTTTGGTCCATAAAAATCCACAAAAATTGGCAGGTCAACTGGACTCCTTTTGGTATTTCTTTTCTATAAAACTCAAAAACAAGGAAAAAACAGAAACTGGCACTAGGCTCTAGGTTAGTAGGTTAGTCCCTAAAATCATATAAAATAGCATATAAATGCATATAAAACATCCTAGATGGATAAAATAATAGCATGGAACAATAAAAAATTATAGATACGTTGGAGACGTATCACAACTATAATTTGCTTATCCTTTTGGGCAGTTCCACTAAAATAAAGTGCCATTGTGGTGACAGTGACGGCTCATCTTGCAAAGGCTAATAAAATGTTGCACGAGATTACCAGCAGAATTTGACGGGGATTTTGGAAACTCCAGTCACCATTTTGTGCAGTTCCACCAAAATTGAGAGATTTTGCCCAGGTGACATTTTAGTTGAACTGCACAAGACACTCATTCCCAAAAAAGTGTTTTGTGTAGTTCACCAAAAGGTCACAACAACAACAAGGTGAAATGTAAATCTCTATCTGCACGAAAAGATAGAAAGAAAAATAGTTCCTGGTCAACAACAAGATACGAAACATACACGAAATGAAAAGAAGCGTCTTGATTATGTTCATGGCATTCACGCAAATACAGTAGAAATTTTAAAACGTCGGCAATGCTTCAGGTTACCAGAAGCATTGTGATCAACAATGACATTCGTCAAATATGGGATTACTTTAATGGTGGAATTGCTTGTTTACCAGATATAGTAGATCAACAACAGCTAAAGAGTTGGTTTAAGGGCATGGGACCGTGGCGACACCAGGACACTCAATAGTGTAAAGAAGCATCTTACTTATCATACAAGGGAAAACATCAGGAGTACCATTTGTAACACAGTTTAATTGCATCATATCACTAGAGGCATTAGATTAACAATAACACTGGTTAGACATGTCCTTAACGTAACAGTGTGATCGCTTCATTTTACATGCGCCCTTAATTACATTAACAATAGCAAAAAGTTGGTAGAAGTACATGCGACAGTGGGCGCATCAATACAATGTACCTACAAGGAAGCATAAAGTGGTGATGCCGAGTTTGTTCATACTCTATGAGGGCAGCAAATCTAATCATGGAAACCTTTTCCTATGTGAGGGCAGCAAATCTAATCCTGGACATACTCTGTTGACTTCTCCACCAGCCTCCACTCTATCATTTTTTCAACCTATAACAGATCTATTCCTTATCTAGTTTGTACTGCCTTTTCCCTTCATTTCCCTTTTCAACCAAGAGACCGGTTGGGTATCCAGTCACTACTACTTTCCCCCTGTTATTTCCTCTTTCAATCAAGACATAGATTCATGCTATGACATTCCCCCTTTGTTCGTTGTTTGAACCAAGTCCTAGATTCGACTACATGAAGTAGCTCCTGTGCTGCCTCGCCCTCCCCGAAACTACTCCCAACCGCCGGTCCGCCGACACCCCGGCCATCCCTCTACCCCCCTCGTGTCGAGATTTTTATCCGGCGATCCCTACGCCACCGGCCCCCCCATCATCAACGACCACCGCCCCCTCCCTGAACCCTAAGATAGATAGTGGGGTACCTCTCTGGCAAGCCCCCTACTGCTGTGGCTGGTTCTTCCTTAAGTCCGGTGAGCCACCCCACCTCCTGAAAATCGACTGGCCCAAAAGTCGATTGAGTCGACTGAAGTGTAGCTAAATCAAAAAGATGCACATGCAGACACGTGGGGAGCTGGGGCAGTAGAGCAAGGCCGCTTTCAAAGAACTTATACCTTACGGTCACCGGGATGTCAGCGGCGGCAGGTCGGATTTGCGCACAATACGACAGGGGGAAAGAAGGGTCGGAGGACCTCCCGACGGTGCTGTGTCGGAGAGAACGACACAGGCATAGGATCGGGACCCACCGACAGCTGTGGGTTTCCTCCCTCGCCAGCGATGACTGCATGAACGATGCACTAGTCCTATACACACACCGACTGAAGGGGTCCGGCTGGATCTGTGACCAGCGGTGAGCAGAGAGAAAATGTTGCTACCGCTGTCTTGTTTAGATCTGTAAAGGATGGGAGAATGAAGAGACTAACCCTAGTAAAGCAAGCGCTCAGGCCCCTGCCTATATATATAGTGGAGTGATTATCTTTTTCTCTCAACAACAAGCGTTTCAATTTGTGCATGTGGCATTAAAGAAAAGAAACTCTTTATTTAACCTGACTAAATGTACAACTCCAACTTACCTAGTATAGTAGTAGTATTGTTTCATTGTGCTCCCCGGCCCTCCATTCATTGAACAACCCCACGGGTGAATAAACATATAGTACTAGTATTTATATAGAAAACAAGCTCGAACTATTTTGGCATTGAGATATCGATGGTGCAGTTTGACCACATTGCATCAATGGACTCAGTACTCCTACTTTGAAGTAACCTATACATATATGTATGGTTTACATTCCGAATCACTAGCTAGAGCTTGAACTGCATTTGTTTACATGTACCACATTTTTCTTTTGGTTTTCTTCTCCATGGCGCAATTCATCGAGACCAAATTATACTATGAATAGTTAAAAGTTGAGGGCGGGGCTTCTCCCGGGCAGTACGCGCGGTAGTTTTCGCGTAGGCGTTTTGACAGAGATGCGAGGAGGGTGAGGGAGTAGCGGATTCAACTTACTGCCGGAAAGGTAGGGCTGTGCAAATTGACGGTGTGTTACTGCTGGAAAGATGGGGTCTTGTGATATGACTACTCACTATCTCTACTCTTATAAAAACAAGGTTGGTGATGATGGTGTTCCTGCCATTTTGCAATATAGGCCGTCTGATTTATATCCAACAGATAGGAAGGAAACAATGGAAATTTTGCAAAAAGATACCCACACCACTCTCCACATTTGTGAATAAGGCCTTCCCTCGTTCATCCTTTTCTCCCACAAGATAAACTACTCATACAAATGCATCTCGATGTTCCGTGCAACGCATGGGCATCTTGCTAGTAGTCATGAATTAATGGCGCTACGACCGAGGTGATGCCACCCATCCGTTCCCCACTCTAATCTGGTGCATGACACATCTACCCGAATGTTGGCTCTCCCACATGTCGGCGAAATACGTACGAAGGAGCAAAGAATCATGCGGTATATAAAGTGTATATATACTAGTACTACTAGTCATGTTGGAGGAGTGCGAACCACGACAGCCCAGTGAACCAGCACAAAATTGGCCATAGAAAACAATGTGGTGATATGTCCATACAAAACAATGTGCTACAGTCCAGTCCGTAGCATGTACAGTACTACTCCTATTCTATCAACACGAGTCCCATCTGACAATAGCGTCCATGCTACAGCAAGCTCTTCTCCCTCGTTTCTCTCTTCCAATTCTAACTCAGCCGACGCGCGGTGGGCAGGGTGGGGATTTGCCGATGGTCGATTTGCTCAACTGGGGCCCCACCTCATAGTGAAAATGTTATGACTGGAGAATGGAGCATAAACTCGGTTGGCAAGGTGCGGGAGTTCGTAGCCAGCCCACAAGGGTTCGAGTCTCGGCTCGAGCGCTTGGTGCTCACGGAGTTTTCTTCTATGAAAATGCCAACATACTAGTCTAGCCCGAGTTGGTCTCGCTTTCTTTAAAAAAAATGTTACAACTGTAATAACAGTGCGATACACTATAAGTCCACGAGGCGATGCAGTGATGGTTACAGGAGGCAAGAAGAAAGACGCATCCATCAACGACGTCCACATCCTCGACTCAGGGCGCCGGCCCACTGAACGGCGGCTAAGTAGTAGCGGCTTTCGTGGCCAGGTCGACGTGCTTCTGAATGATGGCGTCCAAAGATTCCAGCCGCTGGAAGAAGGCCAACGTCTTTCTGTCCTCGCTGGCCTTGTAGTGGCCTATGTAGACGATTTCCTCGTAGACATGGATGTGCAGGTCGATGGTTTCTTGCATGGCGAGGCGCTGCGCGGCGAGCGCGGCCTTGAGGTGCACATGCTTCATCGTGACCTTCGGCACCTACAGGGCCACCAGGGCTTGAAAGAGTTCGCCACCATGGAGGCTGATGAGGGTGGCAGGAATGAGGAGCCTGGGCGCGCGGGCTGGAGCAGTACGGCAAGGTCGTCCGCGTGCTTCATGACGGCAGTGAACTTGTGGATGGTGCGGACCATCATGTCGTTCATGCAAGAGGCGAAGACGATGTCAGCGAGAGCTACGATGCCGGCAGTCGCCAGCACCGTCTGGAAATGCCGCGCGCAATCTCGAAAATATCTACCTCCTGGATGGTTTTTATGTTTGATAGAACATGACTAGCATGTGTGGACCGTGTGCGATGTCTGTCACTCCCGCTCTTCTTCAATCCTTTGATCCAAATTTTCAGTAGCCCCGACTTGTTACTCCCACCTATGCATCCCTCGCAATCTCAAAAATATCTGCTTTCCTTTGATCCCAATTTTCAGTAGCCCCGACATTTTACTCCCTCCTCTGCATCCCTCACAATCTAAAAAATATCTGCTCGCCCTTGATCCAAATTTTCAGTAGCCCAGCATTTTACTCCCGCCTAGTAAAATTTTCAATTGCCGCGGTATTTCCTAAAACACCACCTTGGCCCCCCTCCACACACACACACACACACACACACACACACACACACACCACACACCTCAAAACCTCAGCTCACACAGACACACACCTCGCCGCCATCGCTGCCTCCATCCTCGCTTGTGTGTCGGGGAGCTCGAGGAGCCAATGGCCCAAAAGAGGTTTATCACGTCCTCTTTGCCCGACATCAGCGAGGTGGCCGCCGACGTGTCCCCGTCATCCTTCATGGGCTCTTTATCGAGCCGTAGTCGCCAGTCACCCGATCTGCCTGCCACCGCGCCCCTATGCCAGTTCGAGGACTTCCTCGTCCTCCCTCGGGCCTGGCCGCCGATGAGGTCCTTATTTAGGGTCCGGCAGCAGCGGTGGGGGACATGGGTACGGATGGGAGACCCCCACACGCTGGTGGCTTGGCAGTTTCCACACGGCCGAGCTCGCGGCCATGGAGTATGACCACTGGCAGTTCCGCTACAATGGTGCGGCGGCTAGCCTTAATTTTCCCTTCGACACACATCCGGTCGGCCTCGTCCCGCTGGAGACAGGGTGGCATGCAAGAGCTCTGTCGGCAGCACCCGGAGGTCATGGTGGGGAGGTGGATGATCTTTGACGACATGGAGGGCGGGGAGGTTATCATGCTCTCCTCCCATGAAGAAGTTGAAGGCGGCGTTGACGGTGGCGCAGAGGGCGTCGAGGGGGCGGCGAGGACGAGGAGATCGACATTGACGAGTGGAGGAGTGTCTTCCCCAATGATGGCACTGACCCGGACCCGGCTCGCGGCCCACCGTACCTGACGAGGAAGGATTGGCTCGACCTCCACTTCGACCGAATGTAGTTTAGTTTAGTTTAAATTTATGTTTTATGTTTGGTTATGCAAAACTATCTATGTTTATGTTTGAATGCATGCTACTTTCGGTTGAACCTGCTTTGAACTGGATCAAATTTAAGTTTTATATATATATATATATATATATATATATATATATATATATATATATATATATATATATATATATATATATATATATATATATATATACTCACTAAGGGTTTTACTCCATTAACTTTTAGGGGATTGGCTAGAGATGGCCTTATGCCTTTTTTATTTCAGTTATTCATAATGTGATGCTCTATATGTGCAACTATTTGCCGTGAAGTTCAATTTCATCAATAACAGTTTCAACAATACCACTATGAATTACGATATTTGGTTGATGTTAAGGATGTTGCAGTTAACATGCCTATCCATTTTTTTAACAATAACTAGTGTACTTTAGACCTGCACAATACCAATTCGAATGACTATATTTCCTTGTTTTTAAATCTTATGCCAGTTGTAGTTAACAACCTTTCCACTTCTTGTTTTGCTTAACTAGCGTGCTTAAACCTGCAAACTCAATCTATCATTTTGTGATTATGTTGTCTACCATGGATATATTTGGTTGATGTTTAGCCTGTTGTGCTTAACACGCCTTTAGATGTACCCACACAGGACAATATATATTTTTTTGACTGGGGCACAGGACAATATTGGGAACATCTGTTGTTTTCCATTGAGATTAGTTTCAACGCATTGCTTATATATAGTCATTGTTCAGGATATCGGTAGCTGGTACCATATAGCCGGGGGGCTGATAAGGGATTAATCGTCGAATCATACATTTCACTAAATATATCTGTAACCTATTTATCGGTAGGTTGACTAGGGCCATATTTAATATATCAGAGGCTACATAGCAACATGCATTGTACTGAATTACTAAATATGCAATCCTAGGCTATATAGCAACAAGAACATGGAAGAGTGTTACCTTAATGTTCTGATGATGTCTAGATGTACATGGAAGAGCAGCAAGAACAACAACACAGCAGTAGTTAACTGCAGTTAATTGGCCGATATTTGTAACAACGTAATAACTCCATCTGCCGCATAATATAAGATGTTAATTCATCCAATATGGGAGTATATTGGATGTAATAAGATCTTATATAATGGGTCAGAGGGAGTGTTGTACTACATCATTGTGCAATTGTTGTTTAGCTTCTAATGTTGACTTCATGCTTTTAGGTACATATGTCATTGGCAAAGATCCACGCTTTGACCCTTTATGCATATCGGGCAATGAGATATTCATAAACCAGCTTCAAGAGAGGAAATGGATAAAGATTGTTATTAAAATGGGTCAAAAGATGTCAATCGAACTATTTGTTTACACTTTATGTAAGACAACAGTGAACTGCAGCATGGTAAGTAAGAATTCTATAGCCTTCTTTTTACTGCCCATAATGAGTTGTGTTAGATGACAATGTCTGAATCTTTTTTCTTTGTAGTGGCTCCCAAAGAAGTTTACTCAACATTACCTCTCAAACTACATGATTAGCGGCCGACCATCATGAGGGGTTGGACTAGAGTCGTGTGTGCCTTCTGCGTTGAGGAGAGCACAATAGCGCCATTCTGCTTCACCTTGTTCAGCAACCAGAATGTCTCTCGCCTCTTTCTTACCATCTTTAATAGTACAAGTATACAACCCTGGTTCATCATTCTTTATTTGGTGCTTATGTAATTCTTTTTTAATGTAATTCATGAACATATGTACCTGTGAATCGAATAATACATTGGTTGTTGAACCTGATGGATATGAGTGAAGTTATAGCCTACTTTGAAATTGAAATTTGGTACAATTTTAAATAGCGGCAATTAAACTAGGGTGAAAATACGCTCTGCAGGTCATTACGATGTAGATGGTCTATAAAGCACAGCGTGTGTGATATACATCATAATCCGACACGGCTCACGAAGAGGAAACGTGTGTAACCATGCACACAGTTGCCGTTTGCAAAGCATGTGTGATGTCAGACAATATCACACATAGTGTGGGAAAACTAAGTGTGTGTGATTGTCGCCCTATCATACACGGTTTACAATAATGAATTGTTTGTGATGTGGCGTGCATCATAAACGTAGAGCCAGTTTGGTACGTGCCTGAAAAAATCTCGTGCCTGGACGGCGCCTAGTATTAGGTAAAACTACATAAGTCCAATTGTGATGGTAATGCCAGCACACACGAGTAGCAAGGATGGAGCGTTTGGGATATTAGATATATCCCAAATAGTTGTGTGAAGAATCACATTTGGGATAGGTATGAGCATCGCATGCACTTTGTTCTCGAAAATGTATGCATTCCTGCTCCCTGTCCCCGACAGTTTCTGAGTCATGTGGGAAAGACCCTCCCCCCCCCACCACCACCACCCTATCGCCCACACTAACTAGGCGACGGTTTAAAATGCCATCACGGAAAGGGGTTAAAAACCATTTGTATAACACTACCAGTGATTGAAGCAAATGATGATAGTCATGGAGAGTGAAGCTGAAGCATAGACTTTTGTTTACTAGTTTTATTTTCTTTTTATTTGAGTCAATAGAGCAAAACGTACTATCAAGGGGGTCAACGTGAAAATTAGATTGAATTCTACTAATGTGTGCTCAATCCAAACCTAAAATCTTCAAGTGGAGCCTTTGAGATACAATAAGTTCTTTTTGCTTCAGAGTACAAGATATTATTCTTTAGAACTCTTTAGTGCATTTGCCTCACAATATAGCTGATTGTCTTGTGCGGCAAGGCATAAAATGTAAGAGAGAGTTGTTTTGAAATTCGATCATTAGGCATGTGTTGTATTGACATTGCGTGTGTGCCTCCAGCGATCATATCAGCGAGCTTGCTCCACAGACTATAAATAGCTACACACACTTCAATCGTCCACGCTTGGCTGGTCCACATGAATTGAGATAATGATTGCCTGAGCAATTCTTTTCCTCCCATAGTTTTGAGAGAACCCTATTGAGGAAAAACCCAAAGCCTAAAACACTAAGTTATTTAGCATCAAAGAAGAACTCGATCTAAGTCAATCCTAACATATTTCTCTTATAGACCATGCATCCACTAGATGGGTGTATGTTCTATGCATCCAAGAGTAATCGTGGAATTCATGAAGAAAAAGTTGTCTACGGAGATCTACCTTGAACATCTGCCACGAGTGATTGGCCTTAGTCTGATCTGGTTGTAGCTCAAGGAGAATAGGGTGAAGACTTTGTCTTCTGAGTTAAATTTCAGCCCCACCAACCATATGTAGGAGTTGTGCCAACAACTTAAACTGGGTGAACAAATCATTACGTTCACTAAGCTTCTAGGTTATATTTCCTTGCTCTCGATCTACTTTTGTAGTTTGTAATGCGAAGAACTTCCCTCTATGTTCTATATTGTGAGGACTATGATGTATTCCTTTCTATTCCGCTGCATTAGCTATGCTTAGTCTTGTCTTCATTGTATCATATGCTTCCATGTTTCTGCTTTTGGCTTTGACATGTTAGCTTATTTTACTGCTAAGTACTTTGTTCCTTGTGCAGTTAGTCTTCACTACAACATTTGTGCCTGCTAGTGATCTCTTTTTTACTTTGGTTAGGGCATCTCCAATGCAGACCCCTAAAACAGACACATTATTATCTAAACACAGATATGGGAGCCAGTGATCCAACCGTAATCACTAAATTCAGACCACTGGAGTGGACCAGGCGTGGGCTAAATGGACCTAAAGGGGAAAACCAACCGCGTTGGATGACAAAAAGTGTCCGAACAACATTGTTTGGATCTTTAGTGGCTTTTGAGGTGGAAAATACCCTTTTGAACATGATGGTAATTACACCTGATAGCTGATTTTATTTTAAATAAAATAAGAAAAAGGCAAAACGTTTCAAAACTTCTTCTCAACAAACTTGAGTTGTCGTTTCTGTCGTACAAAAATATTCTGTAACGAAATATTCTCTGACAAAATTCTAACAAAAATGACAAATTGCACAGGACATATAGCTTGATCAGTACCTCGTATATAGTGACAATTTTTTTTTTGTCCACGACAACATGAAAGTCATTTCTTCACGAAAGATTAAAATAAATCTACTTTGTTCGCAAAAAAGTTCAGATTTTTTTGACTTTCTTAGAAACTACTATTTAAAAGAAAAAGCATGTGTAATTACACCAGATAGTCAAACGTTCCCGTCCCTTTTAAGGTGCGGTTTGGACATGCCCTTAGTTCAGTGTATCAAACAAACAGCAAGCATTTCCTTGGTACTCGGGAGTTCCAATGAAACCCCAGATAATACTCAAAATATTCCGAAAATACTGATCGACTGCAAAAGAGTGTTGTGGCAAGGCTATTTCTTTGCTCCATACATTTCTTATCGTTTTTTTTTGTGCGATTATATCAGTTTGTTTGCTGTTGAGGATATCCTCTGCTTTCTCACTCTCTCCTGTTGTAGTGGGACAGTGACACCCTCGTCATCTTCCGTCTGGGTGTATTTAGTGTTGGTTATTCTGGGAGTTGGAATTTAACTAGTGATTGTTCGGCCCTGGAAAAAGTAGAAAGTTCTACCATTCGGTGAGCATGTATTTCCTAGCAAGCCTTCTAATCCCATATTGGGCATATTATCTTCTAGGTTTTGTCCGTCTCGGTTGGTGCAGCTTACACGAGCCCCTGTTCCTTTAGGCCAGTTGCTGTGTCGCTTTGCTTGCAGGAGGTGGCCCCTGGTCCGATTGACACATCGCTATCCTAATGTGTTGTCCAGCTCTCGAATTCACTACGCGGCTCCAACCAAAATGTGCCATTGTTTTAATACGACTGTGTGGCTGCCACAGCCCACTGACTCACTGAGCTGGGACCAGGATATGCTGAAGGCACGTCAGAGAAGCGACCGTGAGCTGAGCTGCGGTTAACCTCAGCCGTTAGATTGTACAGTGGTATAATGAACAATGATTGTTTTGGCAACAGTCCATGCAGTTGTTTCCCCTCTCTTTTTTTCGGGCAAAAGTTGCTTTTCACTTTGGCACAGCCGTTTCCACCTACCGGCCCCGCCTCACCAGCTTATTCACGTGACGATGCTAATTTGGGCACTGCCCCGCTGTACCCGGACGGACGATTTACTCACACCTGAACACTTTGTCGGGGCAATTCATTAGGGCGATGTACTGTCAGAATCGTCCTTTAGACATTTTACCTTGGTTCATTTTAAAAAATCCGTGGTTGAAAAATGTTCTCATTTTACCTTGACTTTCGATTTTTAATGTTTCATATCTTTTGAAGCAAAGAGTCGACATTATGCGTGTTGCTGCGAGTTTTCGGAGCTGTCAAATTATACCAACACATCTGTGCTTTGCACAAAAAGATATCTATGAAACATGACAACCATGTAGTTTTTTGTTCTCACATCTTGCGCCGCATAAGTGTTTTATTTACGGGCTGAAACTTGCAGGTTCACATGATGTACCTTATCTACTCCATGTTTCTTAGAAAAAAGAAACCGAGGAGTGCAAAATAGCGGGACACTATAGTTCCGGTTGCTTGGATGCTCTATCCGTATTCACATGCCTCCCTTTATTCTTTTATATAAGGTGTGTTATTTTTGGCACAATGATCAAAACACATAATTTTAAAGAATTTAGGACCAAGATACCTCGGCTAATTCGATGTTTAGCGGCAGGTAAATCAATTAGGTCAGGAAAGGAAAACATACACGTAATCAGGAGAGTGATACTTTCCTTTTCTCCTACAAAGAGAGATAGATGCAATGAGGAGTGAGAAATACATTCCTTTTTTCTGTAGGGCTAAAATCAGAATTACAAGGAATATGACGAAATGCATCTTGCATTGGGTAATTTTATAAAAAAATACAGCATATATAAAGGAATGGGGGAGTATAATACTAGAGATACTACAAAATTCTTCACATAAAAAGGCTATAAACACATGTCTTTATCCATATTCATGTAATGGGTAGAGGTCGTATTTAGAAGTTTGAGGGTACTTTCACCTTTATGCGCAGCCTCTGTGTGCCCACAATTTATTTGTCAATTTTAAATTATAACTAGTACTTTATTAAGTCAAATGAGGTCATTGATACGTAACTAGAACAAACACAATGAATTATTTCTTGGTGTTATCTCCATCAACTGGTATTTGGATGACTATCATAGTATTTCTGAGTAATCAATAGAGAATATATGACAAGACAAATCTAAAAAAAATATCTTACGAGTTGCCTGAGACTTCAAATTTGGTTATGTGCATCGCAATAATACAAAGGTCGGTGGTTGTTCCCACCTTTTCAAATAAATTGTTTCTGTTTCCTTCTATCTTCAAACTAAAAAAACTTGTATGCCATTCCTAATAGAAATTGACTTAATAACCCCTTTTTTCGATAGTACGCTAGTCAATTTTCTAAGAGAAAATCAACTTAACCCCTTTGTACTTGCTTTGAGCAAATAAAGTTGAGAGGGTAACAGCCTAATAGGTACAATGCTACAAATAATATTGCATGTTTAAACTTCGAGCTGGATAATGATCATGATAAACAAGAGATTTCAGAAAAATGGGCATAAATATTTATAGCTATGAAAATCATTTGAGGCTGCTACATATGCAAGCACGTGTTTCTTGCAAGCCCCAGTTTATCGTGTTGTGGTCAGCAAACAAATCTACAGCATAGTTGATGGCTATGGATGATGGCTACTAGAGATCTTTTTGGTTTCGAGTGGTCATATTTAATTATCGGGCTTATCCTTCCCTCTTGCAATCTTTTTTGCAATGTTGCTTTCCAGTGGTGGGGTCCCCTGTGGGTAGCTCTATCTGTAAAATGCATGCGGGATATTCGGGTTGAAAGGAACAAGGCTGTCAGCTATAACGGATGAAAGGGAGACAACTTCAAAAGGTGGTACCAGCCGGTGCATGTGTCTGCTCAGATAAGACTAAATATATGACGCGTTCCAAATCTGAAGTCCAAACTACTGCAATTGTAAGTATAATTGAAAATCCTCTCTTAATGGGAAAAAATATACTCCCTCCGTCCCAAAATAAGTGTCCTGAGCTTAGTAAAATTTGTACTAGAGCTAGTACAAAATTGAAACACTTATCTTGGGACGGAGGAAGTATATGAATTCTTTCTCAGTATGTGACCGAACATAAGACACAAGCATGCTCCTAGCAGCATCCTGGAGAATCCGTTTAATCTTGATCTTAACTAGTCCCGCTTGTCTAAAGTCATTATTCTTAGCTGTCATATGTAACGCCCACAAAATGGTCCCTGGCTATACTTCGCCATCCCTATGTGTTGTCGACTTAAGCTAGGTTATTGCTTTATTATAATATTATTTATATAGGAACATGGTGGAACAAACTTTATGTATGTCCAATGGGAAAACATGAATATCGATCCATTCTTAGTATGAACATAGGACACAATGATGAGAATCCGTCAGAATCTTTATCTTTATTTGACCCTCTTATCTTATTTCGTCCATCTTAGCTGCCAAAAGTAATGTCCACAAAATGGTTTGTGGCTATATTCGCGTTTCCTATGTATTGCCGAATTAAGTTAGGTTAGATCTCTTCTTCAAAAAGGTGAATTGGTAGCATCGCTAGATTATTACCATATGCAGGGTTGTTCCCACCAACCCTACATTATGACCGCGAGGTCTTACTGGCAATTTTTCGCTCAAGCACATGCAATCTAGACCGGCCCATTTGATTCGTGCATTAACTCAATCAAATAGGCACTCTACCAAAACAATGTCATGCATTAACTTATTTAAATTAAATTATATGAAAATTTCAACTAAATCCAAACTTTCCTTGCCTTCAATTGCTCGTACACAAATCAAATCAAATCTTATCAAAAGATCAATATAATCAAAGTTGACTGGCACATTAGACATGTGCTCGCATTTTTGTTTTTTTCTATTTTCTTTTTCTTTTTAATTATCTGCTTCGTTTTTCCTATGACCAAACTATTATTTCATACTTGGCATACTATCAGAATCGCCACATGCATGTACATCATGGTGACTTGGTGTTGTTGTTTCCATTCGGGTTAAACAAAGTGTGAATGAATTTAGAAATCAATTCATTAATGCAATCAATTAGATAGACAATTAATTACATGTGCAATTAATTAGATCCATTTAAATAGGGATTTTTTTTGGGCCGAATCAATTTGAAAATTGATTCATTAATACAGAGGCTTGTTAATTAAGCCTACACATTTCCTCAAAAAATAGGCCTACATATACTGAGGAGGAAATATTTTTCCTCTTAGGAAGGCAATTAATAATTAGACAAAAAAAACTAATAACACCAAATCACTCAAGCATCCATTAGTGTGAAAACAGATTGAAAATCTAGCACCAAATCCATTTGGAAATCGATTCACCAATACAACGAACTAGTGAGAAGGTTAGTTACACGTGTAATTAATTACGTCCATTTAAATAGGGTTTATTTGCCCCCAATCATAAATGCAACTAATTAATTAGGCAGATGACACGTCTCCAACGTATCGACTTTTTCAGACACTTTTCCTCTTGTTTTGGAATCTAATTTGCATGATTTGAATGGAAGTAACCCGGACCAACGATGTTTTCATCAAAATTATTTTTGTGTTATTTTTATGCAGAAATAAAAGTTCTCGAAATCGGACGAAACATGGCGGTGATGTTTTATTGAATATATAAAAACTATTAGTGTAAACATCTACTGGAGGAGGCCACCACGTACACACAAGGCAGGGGGCGCACCCTGCTGCCTTGTGGGGCCCTCTGTCATCCGTCTGACCTAATTCCAACTCCATAAGTACCGTCTTCCTGAAAAAAAGGGAGAAAGTTTCATCGCGTTTTGGATACGGAGCCACAACCACCTCATGTTCTTCTTCGGGAGGCCTGATTTGGAGTCCGTTCGAGGCTCCAGAGAGGGAAAACCATCGCCGCCACCTTTCTTCATCAACAACCTCATGATGCTCACCACCGGGAGTGATTAATTTCATCATAGGCATACTGGAGGTAGATGGAGATGGATGTGATTCGTCATGTAATCAAGTCAATTTGTTAGGGCTTGATCCCCAGTATCCACTATGTTCTGAGATTGATGTTGCTATGAATTCGCTATGCTTAATGGTTGTCACTAGGGCCCGAGTACCATGATTTTAGATCGGAACCTATTATGTTTTCATGAATATATTTGAATTCTTGATCCTATCTACAAGTTATCTGCACCTGTTATTGTTCTGAACCGTAGACCCAAGGTGACAAAAATAGGGATACTCTCCGGGGATGACTATAATTTGAGGAGTTCATGTATTCACTATGTGCTAATGCTTTGTTCCGGTTCTCTATTAAAAGGAGGGACTTAATTACCCTTAGATTTCTATTAGGACCCCACTGTCATGGGAGGGTAGGACAAAAGATGTTATGCAAATTCTTAGTATAAGCATGTATGACTATATATGGTATACATGCCTACATATGATTGATGAATTGGAGCTATTATGCATCGCTCTAGGTTGTGACTATTACATAATGAATGTCATCCAAATATCCACCGGTACTCCATGCATATGGTTTCTCATAATATTCTCTTGCTTGAATTACTATTGCTGCTGTTGTTCCAATTACTACAAAACTGCTACTTTTACAATTACTATTACAATTGACTGCTACCATTGCTATCAAAACTATCATATTATTGTGCTACTAATACTTTGCTGCATAGAAACAACTTCCCAGGTGTGGCTGAATTGACAACTCAACTGCTAAGGCTTATAGACATTGTTTGGCTCCCCTTGTGTCCAATCAATAAATTTGGGTGAAATACTACCCACGAAGACTGTTGGAATATCCTATACTTGTGGGTTATTGAGACCATTTTCTGGCGCCATTGACAGGGATCATAGCTCCATTTATTAAGTTCACTTGGGAGTTAAATATCAACTACAATTTGTATTCACTATGAAGAATCTGAGAGACTCTCAGACCAAGATCATGCCCTCAAAGACAAAGGGAGGTAAGGAACTGCCAACTCAGTCTATGCTTGATTCACCTACTGTTTTAAGTTAACTTGTGACACTACCACCTGCTATTCAATTTGATATATCACAAGTAATAGACACCACTTCTGCCATTGATGATACTCATGATGATGGTTCTACTTGATAAATATGTGTCGCTTGGTGAATTACTTGATGCTCATATATCTAAAAGCTAAAGAATCTGAAATTGATGAAAATTATGAATCACCTGCTACACCTAGCACTCCTACTAGAACTAAAATGTTTGATGCACTTGAACGATACACTATTCAAGAAGTAATTGCTAGAGAATTACTTACTTGAGAAAATAGGGATAACCTTGCAGATTTAATTGCGAAATTGAAAGAAAAGGCCATGAACCAAGTGATGAAATATGATCCCAAATTTGCATCTTCTTCTATTTTTTTACTAGTAAGGATTATGAATTCTATGTTGATCCTAAACTTATTTCTTTGATTGAATCTGATCCTTTTCATGGTTATTATGAATCTGAAATAGTAGTTGCACATCTTGCTAAACTAAATGAAATTCCCATGCTATTTGCCCAGGATGAAAATATTCACTACTAATATATCTTTAAGTTGTTTCCTTATTCATTAAAGGGTGATGCTAAAATATGGTTTAATGATCTTGCTGCTGGCTGTGTGAGTACTCCCTAGGATATGATTTACTACTTCACTGAAAAATATTTTCCTGCTCATAAGAAACAAGTTGCCTTACAGGAAATATATAACTTTGTGCAACTTGAGGAAAAGCATCTTCCTCAAGCTTAGGGAAAGCTTCTCCAATTATTAAATGCTTTGCCTGATTGTTATCTTAAGAAAAATGAAATACTTGATATGTTTTATCATGGACTAACCGATGCTTCTAGGGACTACCTAGATAGTTGTGATGGCTGTATTTTTAGGGAAACAATAGTTGAACAAGCTTTGGAATTATGAACAATTTATTGAGAAATGCCGATGATTGGACGCTTTCTGAACTACCACTTAAGACAACTTCGAAGAAAAGAGGTATCCTATTCCTCAGTCCAGAAGATATGCAAGAGGCAAAGCAATCTATGAAATAGAAAGGTATTAAATCAAAAGATGTTAAGAATCTACCACCTATTGAAGAAATACATGGACTTGTTATTCCGACACGGGCAGTAGAGGTAAATTATATTTATAGGTTTGATTGTTGGAAATATGTCGTAGAGGCAATAATATTGTATTATTACATTCCCCGTTCATAATTAAAGAGTTTACATTTTGTGCTATAACTGCTATGATCCTAAAATATATGATTCAGTGGAAAACTCATATGGACGTGTGGAATAAGAAATGGTTAAATAAAAGGTTCCTAGTCATGCCTCTAGGACTAGCTCAAGTGTTGTTGGTGATCATGTTTTCCAGAACTTAAGATATCATTAAGTGTAGACGATAGTCCTAAAACAACATTGAGATTAGGACGTTCGAAGAATGATCATACTGAATCGGCCCAAACTTGTCTATTATGAATTGAGTTTATATCGTCTGTAATCTATTATAATAGCATAGAGTGTGAACATGTGATTTTGCTCCTTAGACCATGAGAGTATCGTAGTCACTTCTTACTGTATGGTGGACTTTCGGGTTGATCAAACATCACCTATAACATGGTGATCATAACGGCAACTTACACACTCGTCAGAAAGTTTGACAAGGAACTAGATAGCTTGAGAGTTGGATTTTCTCCTCAGACGATGGAGAGATATTCTTAGGGCCCTCTCGATGTGACGACATCCATCATCGTCTAGCCGGACATAGGTGACTACATCATGAATATACCGGAACAATATAATTAGAAAGAAGAACAAAATCGATAACGAGGATAACAATACAGTGTGCATGTGATGACTCAAGAGGATACCGATGCATCCCAGGTTTTGTAACACAAAGCAAAGGGAACATCAAATGATAACCAAATGTTCACTCAAATAGCATTTGTGTGCTCGTAGGAATCAATATGGATGTTGGGGAACGTTGCATGGAAAACAAAAAATTTCTAAGGACATGCAAGATCTATCAATGGAGATGCATAGCTACAAGAGCGGGAGAGTATATGCATACCCTTGTAGATTGCTAAGCGGTAGCGTTTATCAACGCGGTTGATGAAGTCGTACACCTTCACGATCCATCCCGATCAAGTACCGAACATACGGCACCTCCGCATTCAGCACACGTTCAGCTCGATGATGTCCTAGCCTTCTCGATCCAGCAAGAGTGGCATAGTAGATGAGTTCCGACATCATGATGGCGTGGTGACGGTGGTGGTGAAGGTATCCGCAGGGCTTCGCCAAGCACAACAGACGTGGACGGAGGAGGAGGGGAGGCAGCCCTAGGGCGCCCCCAAGGGGGTCGGCGGCCAGCCCTGGCCTCTTGCCCTAGGCGCCTCCCCCTTTTCCTTATTTAGGGGTGGAGGAGAAGGCAGGGGAGAGGCCGGCGGCTGCCCTGCCTTTGCTCCCCCTTCCTTCCTAGCACGTGGGCATGGGAGGTGGAGCGTGCCTAGCCCCTTAGTGGGCAGTTGCGCTGACGTGCACTTGAGTTGCGTCAGTATTTCCCCAAAGAGGAAGGGATGATGCAGAACAACGACGGTAAGTATTTCCCTAAGTTATGAAACCAAGGTTATCGAACCAGTAGGAGAACCACACACCACTATGTAAGCGCTACCTGCACACAAAGAACAAATACTTGCAACCCGACGCGTTAAAGGGGTTGTCAATCCCTTTCGTGTAACGGTGCCAGAAATTGTTGAGTTGACGGGATAAAATTGTAGTAGATTGATAGATGCAAATAAAAGTAAATAAAACTCAATGAGACATTTTTGGGTTTTTAAGAAAATAGATCTGAAAATAAAAGCAAATAAAAATAGATCTCAAAGGCAAATAGATCAGAAAGCAAATATGATAATGAATAGAAATGAGGGCCGTAGATTTCACTATGGATTCTCTCAAGAAATAGCGCACGTGAGTAAACAAATTACTGTTAGGAAATTGATAGAAAATCAAATAGTTATGATGATATCTAGGCACTGATCAATATATAGGCATCACATCTAAGATTAGTAGACCGACTCCTGCCTGCATCTACTACTATTACTCCACCCATCGACCGCTATCCTGCATGCATCTAGTTTATTAAGTTCATGGAGAAATGGAGTAACGCAATAAGAATGATGACATGATGTAGACGAGATCTATTCATGTAGGAATAGCCCCCATCTTTTTATCCTTAATAACAACGATACATGTGTGTCTGGCTGCCCCTTTTGTCACCGGGAAAGAACACCGCACGCTCGAACCCATCACAAAGCACCTCTTCCCATGGCAATAAAAATTGATCTAGTTGGCCTAACTAAACAAAAGATTCGAAGAAGAAATACGAGGCTATAAATAATCATGCATATAAGAGATCAAAACTCAAATAACTTTCGTGGATATAAATCTGATCATAAACTCAGAGATCATCGGATCCCAACAAACACACCGCAAAAGGAGTTACATTGAATAGATATCCAAGAGACCATTGTATTGAGAATCAAAATATAGAGAGGAAGCCATCTAGCTATTGACTACGGACCCGTAGGTCTATGATGAACTACTCACGCATCATCAGAGAGGCACCAATGAGGATGATGAACCCCTTCGTGACGGTGTCTAGATTGGATCTCGTGGTTCTGGAACTTGCGGTGGCTGGAATTGTGTTTCATCTACTCACCTAGGGTTTCTGGAATATTTGGGGATTTATAGGGCGAAGAGGTGGCGCGAGAGGCAGCCGAGGTGGGCACAACCCACAAGGGCGCGCATGGGCTCCTGGGCGTGCCCTGGTGGGTTGTGCTCCCCTCGGAGCACCCCCTCGACACTTCTTTGGCCCATCATGTGTCTTTTGGCCCAGAAAAATTCTCCAAAAAGTTTCGCTGCGTGTGGACTCCATTTGGTATTGATTTTCTGGAATGTAAAAAACAAGGAAAAATAGCAACTGGCACTTGGCACTATGTCAATAGGTTAGTCCCAAAAAATAATATAAAGTTGCTATAAAATGATTGTAAAACATCCACGAATGATATTATAACAGCATGGAACAATAAAAAATTATAGATACGTTCGAGAACTATCAGCATCCCCAAGCTTAATTCCTGCTCGTTCTCGAGAAGGTAAATGATAAAAACATAATTTTTGATGTGGAATGCTGCCTAACATGTTGATCAGATATTTCTTTCTTTGTAGCATGGACAATTGGACTTTTATATGGTTCAAAGCAATAGTCTAGTTTTGACATGAAGATTTCAATACTCAAGCATACCAACAAGCAACTAAGTCTTTCAAAATATCAACACTAAAGCAAGTTATCCCTAGCCCATCATGCTCAATCATTGATCCATTCATGAAACACACTCATATATTAGCTACACCCAGTGCTCAAGTATGATCATAGTGCCCCCTAGTTGGTGCTTTATAAGAGAAGATGGAGACTCAAGTAAAAATCCCATAAAGTAAATAGATAGGCCCTTTGCAGAGGGAAGTAGGGATTTGTAGCGGTGCAAGAGCTCAAAGCTTAAATTGAGAGGTGAAATTTTTTGAGAGGCATATTTTCTTGTCAACGAAAATGACTAAGTAATTCCCAACACTTACCATGGTAGATATATCATAGGCGGTTCCCAACTAGAAAATAAAGTTGATCCCTTTTTCCACCATTCTTTCACAATCCATCACTACTAGGGAAAAGCCTGGCAATAGCGTGTGTATTAGGTGTATCAGTAGCGCGGGGCATCACGTTACTCATATGGCGCTACAACTAACATGTATCAGTAGCGCGTGCTGACCCACACTACTGCTATACATGGCTAGCAGCAGCGAGCTTTAGCGCAACGCACTACTGCTAATATCTGCAACGCTTTAATCTAGGGCGCGCTACTAGTAAGAGTGCGCTGCTGCTAACTCTACTCCCCTCGCTACTATTAGTTTTATTAGTTTGTGTTTTTTCTGCATATTTTTTTGTATTTGAACAGGCTTGATACAATAATCTTGAGCATATCATACACATACAAATGTAATCATAGCATCAAATCATGTCATCATCATAATCATCATCAAACACAAAGTGGTCTCTCGTCATCATCTCGAAAATAGTGATACAAGTTCTTGCAACTACATCGTCATCCATCTAAACAATGATATACGCGAGAAGAGTTATCACTATGAGAGAGAGCGGAACTATGCAGTACATGAGTTCGTATCCCTCTCTCGCACTAGTGTGAACCTAAAGTAACTACTGGCCGTCGCTCGAAAACCGGAAACCGGTACACCTGGGCCTGACACTCCGGCCACTCGTCATATACTCCTGGCGTAGCACTTCTTCGCCATCGATAATCTATGCACCTGCATCATCACATGAGTCGATGATATACAACATATATAGTTGAGCAACAGAAATAAACGGACTTGGCAAAAATAGAAGCAACATATCATAAGCATAAATAACAAAGTTCATCGTACCCAAAATGCCCTAACTAAAGTGATCTTCGCTAGTTGAGGAGGACGGTTTAATTACATCACAAATAAAGTATCATCATGCATAACTCAAAGTTTCATCATACAGAAAGTATGGACTAAACGGACACATTGACATATATCAACAATAACTCAAACATGTCGTGCCATCCATCCAAGTCAGGGAGATAGTCCCCGAGCTTAGTGAAAGGCTTCAGGTCGAGACGTTGAGCAGCTATGCGTGTTCGGAAGTCTTCCCGCGACATTTGCCATTCCTCGTAGAACAACCCTGTTTTTTCGAGGACCTCCTTCATGATGATTTGGGTAAGTTCATGCTGGATGTGATAGAACTCAGCTCGACGCCGATGATCCTCGATATCTCCTATGTTCCTTGCCCATTGCAGAATATGGGCATCCCCGGATGTAAGTGACATGCGAAGGTTCTGGTGATCCCGTCTATACTCCAGCATGTGCTGTAGGACATAGAATCCATCACTAAGAGTATCACTCGGTTGCTGGATGCAGCAGAAGTTGGTCTTATGGCTGAAGGCGGGCCTACCATTCCTCTTCTTCTTGGTCGTGATCTCTCCACCCCGTACGTTGTAGAAAAAGATATAACTATCGAGAACAGACTTGATGTGGGTGTAATCCTTTTTGTTCATGTTCTTCGACGAGTCCAAGTAAAGATCATGGGAGTATCGGGGCTAAAGTATGATGAGGACGGCGCGCCCGTGGCTGCGCAAAATAAGTACACCTCAAATTAATTAGCCTCCACCGTGCAAATGAATGATTGAAATTGAAGGAAGGATATACGCGCGAATGACTTATAGGGGATGATAAGGCACGAGAATTGTCTCCTTGTCCTTATTGGCGACCATGAAATCAACGATGTAGTACCTCACGTATTCACGATGCTCTGTGCAGACTGCCAAGAAGCCCTCGTGCATGAAATACGGGTCAACGACACAGATATAAGGTATCTGCTCAATCCCGATGATGTAGTTCATGTACAAGGCATAAAGGCAGTGAAACGTAAAATCTAGCGTCTTCAAGTGAAACATGTCAAAGATATAATCAAATTGAAGGAAGAACTTCTCCGCGGGGAATGACTCGACGTACAACCTTTGCTACGGCACGTTAACCACGTAGAGTGGGTATCCTGGATTTTTCGAGGCGATTAGGCTTTTCTCTCTCCGCAGCACATCGTCATGAAGTCTCCTTAGATCGCCGTGTATGGCCTCTACCGATGCCTTAGGTAGGATTGGTTCACCGGGGATATGGTATTTCGCCGCACCGCGGACAGGTATACAGTCTTGAACCCGAGGCTGCAGAGGCGGCTGGATCATAGCAGCAGCTTTATTGTTGCCCTTCCTCGCTCTCTTCCGATGCTTCTTTGGTGGAAGGTTGTCTATAATACGTTCAGGCTCCGGAGGCAGCAATTCAGGCATCGACTCATGACGCTCAAACCCTGAGTACTCATACTACTGAGCCATCAATCCTCCATCATCAATGGTGCCAGTATTGAGATACTGTTGAGCGTCATCATCGTCCTCATCCTCATCTATGGCGACGTCATCAGCGACTAATGGAGCCTCTTCCTCACCCCATCCGCTATCACCCAGCACGATAGGGCGACACTAATTGGGTAGGTGGGGTGTTGATGTTCATACCCTGCGGAGGCTGCATGGTCGTGGGTGTGCTCCCGGCCGCCTCCAGACGAAGCAGACTCTTTTGCCACAACAGGACCCATGTCTTGCAATTGCCAAGCCGCCGCAGGGTCTCGACGTCATCTCCCCCTAGTACCGGAGGAGCCAAATTCTTGTGGCCTGGTTTGACATTGGCCACGGAAACCTTGAAGACGTGATGGGGGATCGGTCAGCTGTGGAACAACTCTTCCATCGACTTTATTATTGTCACCTTCACCACGTCCACCTTCTGGCCGTTGATGTTGTACAATAATGTGCACAGGGCATTGATGACCCACAAGTATATGGGGTCAATTTTAGCTCTTTTTGATAAGTAAGAGTGTCGAACCCAACGAGGAGCAGAAGGAAATGACAAGTGGTTTTCAGCAAGGTAATGCCTACAAGTGCTAAAATTGTAAGTAGCGGAGTAGTTTGGTAGCAAGATAATTTATAACGAGCAAGTAACAATAGTAGTAACAAAAGTGCAGCAAGGTAGCCCAATCCTTTTGAGATAAAGGACAGGCCAAAATGGTTTCTTAAAATATGCAAAGTGTTCTTGAGGGTACACGCAAATTTTCTAGTCACTTTAATCATGTTGGCTTAATTCCTGTTCGGTACTTTGATAATTTGATATGTGGGTGGACCGGTGCTTTGGTGCTGTTCTTACTTGAACTTCTTACTTGAATAAACCTCCTACTTATGATTAACCCTCTCGCAAGCATCCGCAACTACAAGAAAAGTATTAAGAATAAATTCTAACCATAACATTAAACTTTTTGATCCAATCGGTCCCTTACGGAATAGCGCATAAACTGGGGTTTAAGATTTTGTCACTCTCGCAACCCACCATCTAATAACTACCCCACAATGCATTCCCTTAGGCCCAAATATGGTGAAGTGTCATGTAGTCAATGTTCACATGACACCACTAAGAGAATGGTAACATACATACCATCAAAATATCGAACACATATCAAGTTCACATGATTACTTGCAACATGATTTCTCCCGTGACCTCAAGAACGAAAGTAAATACTCATAAATGATAAACATGCTCAAGATCAGAGGGGTATTAAATATCATGATGGATCTGAACATATAATCTTCCACCAAATAAACCATATAGTAATCAACTAGAAGATGTAATAACACTACTAGTCACCCCAGGGCACTAATCTATAGTTTTGATACAAAGATTGAACGCAAGAGATGAACTAGGGTTTGAGAGAAGTTGGTGATGTGAAGATGTTGATGAACATAGCCCTCCCCAAGATGGGAGAGTTGTTGGTGATGATGATGACGATGATTTCCCTCTCTGGGAGGGAAGTTCCCCCGACAGAATCGCTCCGTGGGAGAGCAAAAGTGCTCCTACCCAAGTTCCGCCTCGAGACGGCGGCGCTCCGTCCCGAAAGTCTCCCCCTTTATTTTTCTAGGTCAAAATGACTTATATACCAGAGAATGGGCACCGGAGGTGGGCCAAGGAGGGCACAACCCACCAGGGCGCGCCCAGGTGGGTTGTGCCCACCTGGTGAGCCCCCTCTGGTAGTTATTTGCTCCAATATTTCTTAAATATTCCATAAAAAAATTTCATAAAGGTTCAGCTTGTTTGGAGTTGCACAGAATAGGTAGGCTGACATAGCTTTTTTAGGTCCAGATTTCCAGCTGCCAGAATTCTCCCTCTTGGTGTCTACCTTGCAAATTATGAGAGAAAAGGCATTAGAACTACTCCAAAAAGCATTATTATGGATAAAAACATTATAAATGACAGTAAGAAAACATGATGCAAAATGGACGTATCAACTCCCCCAAGCTTAGACCTCGCTTGTCCTCAAGTGAAAACCGAAATCGAAAAACATAGAAGCATCATGTTGATTATTATAACAGCAACAAAGTTGAACATAGGACTTTTATCATTGAACTTGCATCATATACTTCCCATGAATAAGTTACAGTTCATCACATAATCGAAGTATAAAGCAAAAACTCTATTAAAAAACCAACAAACTATGTTCTCAGTCAACTTTGCAACTACAACTCATCATCTTTTCAAGAAGAGTCATGTGTCGGAGCCTTTTAGCAAGTCCACATACTCAACCATCATATAGTCTTCTATGATTGCTAACACTCACCTCGTACCCATGAGCAAAACGTTTCAACCGGACACCTAGAAAGATAGGGGCTCATAGTTTTGCCTCCCAACATACTCACCTCAAGGGTGATGTCAACAATAATAACTCATGCTATCTATATTCAACTGGACAGATGTGCCTAGATCTTTACTCACCACATGATGTTTGCCAAAAGAGAAAATAAAAAGGAATAGAAGGAAAAATTTGACTCTTTGCATAAAAGTAAATACATAAAATTAAAAGATAGGCCCTTCGTAGAGGAAGCAGAGGTTACCGTGCACTTATTTGTTTGCATGCTCAATCCCTTAGTGCACGAGAACGTCACACTGTGTTGCCCCTTAAGATGACAACCTTTATTATGTAGTCTGTCGCTTTTATTCTTTGTCATCCAAGTTCGTATAACCCTCAATTTTCTCTTACACTAAATGATCTCACATATTTAGAAGCAATTTTTATTGCCTTTTTGCACCGTTGACAACTTACTTGAGGGATCTTGCTCAATCCATAGGTAGGTATGGTGGACACTTGAAAAATATTTGGGTTTAAGGGTTTTGGATGCACAAGTAGTATCTCTACTTGGTGCAGAATTTTCGTCTAGCAAAGATAGGGGGCAAGCATCACATGTTAAAGGATCTATGACAATATGACTTCGATTTGAATATAAATATACATAAATCATTAAGTTGTCTTCCTTGTCCAACGTTAACAACTTTGGCATATAATATTTTGACGAGGGCTCACAATCACAAAAGATTTATACGATAGTATATTTATATGTGAATCTTCACTTCCCTTATTAATTATTTCATGAGTTGCATCATTGACTAATGCTTTGTTTGTCAATCTCTAATAAAATTTCCTACTTATACTTTTCCTTATGTGGTGCTCTCACCTACCATAGGATTAGTATATGATCTTATTTATTTATTTCCTTTATTATTTTTCTTATTTCTTTTCTTTATTTGAAACATGAAAGTAAAGAAAGCAAAACTTAGACTAACTTTATTATATAACTTGCACACCATTACGAGGATAGATCACTAAGCAGATTCTCAAATAAGAAAGGATCGAACTAACTTTCTTTCATCTAAAGCAAAAAGATATAACTAATATAAGTAAAAGCAAAAAGATAGTGGGATGATACGATACCGGGGAACCTCCCCCAAGCTTGAAGGAAGCCAAGGGGAGTGCCCATACCCGATA
The DNA here is from genome assembly GCF_002162155.2 of Triticum dicoccoides. Classification (NCBI taxonomy): domain Eukaryota; kingdom Viridiplantae; phylum Streptophyta; class Magnoliopsida; order Poales; family Poaceae; genus Triticum; species Triticum dicoccoides. The sequence goes on along the minus strand of NC_041389.1, from coordinate 406,022,857 downwards.
CTCAGTTCTCCTTTGGTGGTGATGAAGCTTCTTCCTCCTCCTCGGCCAGCAGTGCTTGTGCTGTCACCGAGGATGGATTGACGGTAGCTTCCTTGCCCTTGCCTCCCTTGACAGCGTCCGTAAGCTCCTCCCTCTTTGTCTCGATCTTCATCAGCCAATCATCTTCTTCCATGTTGTTGGAAGAGCAGGAAGACATGATGCCTGTCTTGATAAATCATATCACGTACCTCCTTATTTTGACGATTTTGGGGTGTTCCGGAAGGACCCTTTTATGTGTTCTTCCGGTGTCAAAGTTTGGATAATATTACTTTCAACATTGATGGGCGTACCTGAGATATAATGCTTTATTCGTTGCCCGTTGACAAACTTCGGGTTAGTGCCTTCGAAATTATTTATTTTGATGGCTATAGACCGGTAAACCTCCTCGATGACATATGGGCCTTCCCATTTCGAGAGGATCTTTCCTGCAAAAAATCTAAAACGAGAGTTGTACAAAAGAACATATTCTCCGACTTGGAACTCACGCTTTTGGATTCTTTTGTCATGGTATCCTTTAACTTTCTCTTTGAATAATTTTGCATTTTCATAAGCCTGGGTTCTCCATTCATCTAAAGAGCTAATATCAAATAACCTCTTTGTACCGGCAAGTTTGAAATCATAGTTGAGTTCTTTAACTGCCCATTATGCTTTATGTTCTAACTCAAGATGCAAATGACAAGCTTTTCCATAAACCATTTTATAAGGATGCATACCCATAGGATTTTTATATGTTGTTCTATAAGCCCAAAGTGCATCATCTAATTTCTTAGACCAATTCTTCCCGGACCTATTGACAGTCTTTTGCAAATAATTTTATTTCCCTATTTCTAAGTTCAACTTGACCACTAGACTGAGGATGATAAGGTGATGCAATTCTATGGTTAACATCATACTTGGAAAGCATTTTACGAAAAGCACCATGAATAAAGTGTGAACCACCTTCTGTCATTAAATATCTAGGGACTCCAAACCTTGGGAAAATAACTTCCTTAAGCATTTTAATAGAGATGTTGTGATCAACACTACTAGTTGTAATAGCTTCTACCCATTTAGTAACATAATCAACAGCAACCAAAATATGTGTATACCCATTAGAGGAAGTAAAAGGTCCCATGTAATCAAATCCCCAAACATCAAATCGTTCAATAGCAAGTGAATAATTTATAGGCATTTCTTGACGCTTACCAATATTAACTATTCTTTGGCATTCATCACAAGATGAGACAAACTTAAGGGCATCCTTGAAGAGAGTAGGCCAATAAAATCCAGATTTCAATACCTTGTGTGCAGTTCTATCTCCAGCATGATTCCCTTCATAAGCCTTAGAGTGACATTTCCGTAGGATTTGTCCCTGTTCATGCTCAGGTACACAACATCTAATAATACCATCTACTCCTTCTTTATAAAGATGTGGGTCATCCAAAAGTAATGTCTTAAATCATACAATATTTTTTTCCTTTGTTGGTATGTGAAGCTAGGAGGTAACTATTTAGCGACAATTAATTATCATAATTAGCATACCAAGGAGTACTATTAACATCATTTATTGTAGCTAACTGCTCACCAGGAAAACTATCATCAATAGGTAGTGGGTCATCAAGCACATTTTCAATCCTAGACAAGTTATCTTCTATGGGGTTCTCAGATCCTTTTCTATCAATAATATGTAAATCAAATTCTTGTATTAAGAGAACCCAACGAATAAGTCTAGGTTTAGCACCTTTCTTTTCCATAAGGTATTTAATAGAAGCATGGTCTGTGTGGACAGTTGCTTTAGAATCAACAATATAAGGTCTAGATTTATCACAAGCAAACACCACTACTAAAAATTCTTTTTCAGTAGTAGCATAATTTCTTTGAGCAATGTCTAGAGTTTTACTAGCATAATGAATAACATTTAATTTCTTTTCAACTCTTTGTCCTAGAACAGCACCAACAACATAATCACTAGCATCCCACATAATTTCAAAAGGCAAGTTCCAATTAGGTGGTTGAACAATAGGTGCAGAAATTAAGGATTTCTTGAGTGTTTCAAAGGCTTGTAAACAATCATCATCAAAAACAAAAGGAACATCCTTTTGCAAAATACTAGTGAGAGGCCTAGAAATTTTAGAGAAGTATTTAATAAATCTCCTATAGAAACCAGCATGACCTAGGAAACTACAAATACCTTTGATGTCCTTAGGACATGTCATTTTCTCAATTGCATCAACCTTAGCTTGGTCCACTTCAATACCTCTTTCAGAAATTTTATGACCCAAGACAATGCCCTCATTAACCATAAAGTGGCACTTCTCCCAATTCAAGACAGGATTTGTTTGTTCACATCTCTGCAAAACTCGCTAAAGATTGCTTAAACAATCATCAAAGGACTTCCCATAAATAGAAAAGTCATCCATGAAAACCTCAACAATCTTTTCACAAAAGTCAGAGAATATAGCAGTCATACATCTTTGAAAGGCAGTAGATGCATTACATAAAGCGAAAGGCATACGTCTATAAGCAAATGTTCCAAAAGGACAAGTAAAAGTGGTATTTTCTTGATCAGATTGTAAAACAGGTATTTGTGAAAAGCCACAGTATCCTTCAACGAAGCAAAAATGTGTGTGTTTAGATAGTCTTTCTAACATTTGATCAATAAAAGGCAGAGGGTAATGATCTTTTCTAGTAGCTTTATTTAATTCTATAATCAATTACCATTCTAAAGCCCGTGACAATTCTTTGTGGAATAAGCTCATTCTTATCATTAGGAACAACAGTAATACCTTCCTTCTTAGGGACACAATGAACAAGACTTACCCATCTACTATCAGCTATTGGATAGATTATACCTGCTTCTAGAAGTTTTAATATTTCCATTCTTACCACTTCTTTCATTTTCGGATTTAACCAACATTGGTGATCAACAACGGGTTTAGCATAAGGTTCCATATTAATCTTGTGCTGACATAGAGTGGGACTAATGCCCTTAAGATCATTAAGAGTAAATCCAATAGCAGCTTTGTTCTTCCTTAGAACTTTCAACAATCTTTCTCCTTCATGTTCTGAAAGGTTAGCACTAATAATAACAGGATATATCTTCTTTTCATCAAGATAGGCATATTTCAAGGTGTCTGGCAATTGTTTTAATTCGAACACAAGATCGTCTTTAGGTGGAGGAGGACCGCCTAGAGTTTCAATAGGCAAATTGTGTTTAAGCAGAGGTTGTTGTTCGAAAAAGATTCTATCTATTTCATTTCTTTCACGCATATGCAAATCATTTTCATGGTCTAGCAAATATTGTTCCAAAGGATCAGTAGGAGGCACAACAATAGAAGCGAGACCAATAATTTCATCCTTGCCAGGAAAATCTTTCTTATGAGGTTGTTTACTAAACTTGGAAAAATTAAACTCCTGAGATTCATCACCAGAGCTAACACCCATAGTTTGTTTCTTACAATCTATTTTAGCATTGATGGTGTTCAAGAAAGGTCTACCAAATATGATGGGACGAAATTTATCTTATCGGGTGGTAAAAACAAGAAAATCAGTAGGGTATTTTATCTTCACACACAAGACTTCAACATCTCTAAGAATCCAAATTGGTGATATAGTATCTCTATTAGCAAGTTTAACATTAACATCTATGTCTTCTATCTCAGCCAGTGCTATTTCATCTCTAATTTCTTCATATAAGCAGTGGGGAATAGCATTCACACTAGCACCTACGTAACATAACCCATGATATCAGTGATCTCCTATCTAAACTGAAACAACAGGCATGCCAACAACTGGTCTATGTTTATCTTTCCCCTCAGGTTAAGCAATTCTAGCAGCTTCTTCACAGAAGTAAATAACATGCCCATCCATATCTTCTCCAAGAGATATTTAACAATAGCAATGCTAGGTTCTACTTTAGTTTGTTCATCAGGTTTAGGTGTTCTAACATAGCTTTTGTTAACCATAGTTGAAATTTTAACATGTTATTTTATCCTAACAGGAAAAGGTGGTTTCTCAATATAAGCAGAAGGAACAACTGTATGAATATTATAAAGTATAGTTTCTTCATTAACTGGTACTAGTTATTTAATTTCATATTTAATAGGTGGGTGATATTTAACCCACTTGTCTTTAGGAAGTTCAACATGAGTAGCAAATGACTCACAAAAGGAGGCTACTATATCATAGTCAAGTCCATATTTAGTGCTAAATTTTTGAAAAGCATCGGTATCCATAAAAGATTTAACACAATCATACTGAAGCTTTATACCCGACTCTTAACCTTCTCAAGTTCCCAATCTTCAGAGTTGTGTTTAATTCGGAATTCAATAGTGTTCTTCATAAAAGAACCAGTACAAGAAGTATCGAGCATGGTTTGAACATTACTAGAAAGCCGAGCATAAAAATTCCGAATAATAATTTCTCTTGAGAGCTCATGATTGGGGCATGAATGTAACATCTACTTAACCCTCTCCCAAGCTAGAGCGATACTTTCTCCTTCACGAGGCCAAAAATTACATATATAATTCCGATCACGATGAAGTAGATGCATAGGATATTTTTTTATGGAACTCCACTTTCAAACGATTCCAATTCCATGATCCAATATCATCGCATAGCCTATACCATGCCAATGATTTTCCCTTCAAAGATAAAGGGAAAACCTTTTATCATCATTTCATCCCTGGGTAAACCTGCAAACTTAAACAATCCACAAATTTGTTCCACATGTATCAGGTGCTTATCAGGATGTTCAGTTCCATCTCCTGCATAAGGATTAGCTAGCAGTTATTCTATCATACCCGAAGGGATTTCATATTCAATATTTTCAGTAGGTGCAGTAGGTTGAGGGGTAACTAATTGTGGTTCAGACAAGGTGAAGATACCCGAACAAACCCCACAAAGGATTGTTTTCCATAGTAACAAGTGACAATAAATTTCAACACACTATATAAATGTTTCCTTATCGAATTCCACTTACCAAAGGCGCTTCACTCCCCGGCAACGGCGCCATAAAATAGCCTTCATGATCCACAAGTGTATGCGGTCAATTGCAGCTCTTTTCGATAAGAAAGAGTGTCGAACCCAACGAGGAGCAGAAGGAAATGACAAGTGGTTTTCCGCAAGGTAATGTCTGCAAGTGCTAAAATTGTAAGTAGCAGAGTAGTTTGGTAGGAAGATAATTTATAACGAGCAATTAACAATAGTAGTAACAAATGTGCAGAAAGGTAGCCCAATCCTTTTGAAACAAAGGACAGGCCAAAACGGTTTCTTAAAATATGCAAAGTGTTCTTGAGGGTGCACAGGAATTTTCTAGTCACTTTCATCATGTTGGCTTAATTCGTGTTCGGTACTTTGATAATTTGATATGTGGGTGGACTGGTGCTTAGGTGTTGTTCTTACTTGAATAAACCTCCTACTTATGATTAACCCTCTCGCAAGCATCCGCAACTACAAGAAGAGTATTAAGAATAAATTCTAACCATAACATTAAACTTTTTGATCCAATCGGTCCCTTACGGAATAGCGCATAAACTAGGATTTAAGCTTCTGTCACTCTCGCAACCCACCATCTAATAACTACCCCACAATGCATTCCCTTAGGCCCAAATATGGTGAAGTGTCATGTATTCGACGTTCACATGACACCACTAAGAGAATGGTAACATACATACCATCAAAATATCGAACACATATCGAGTTCACATGATTACTTGCAACATGATTTCTCCCGTGACCTCAAGAATGAAAGTAACTACTCACAAATGATAAATATGCTCAAGATCAGAGGGGTATTAAATAGCATAATGGATCTGAACATATAATCTTCCACCAAATAAACCATATAGTAATCAACTACAAGGTAATCAACACTACTAGTCACCCACGGGCACCAATCTATAGTTTTTGATACAAAGATTGAACACAAGAGATGAACTAGGGTTTGAGAGGAGTTGGTGCTATGAAGATGTTGCGGAAGATAGCCCTCCCCAAGATGGGAGAGTTGTTGGTGATAATGATGATGATGATTTCCCCCTACGGGAGGGAAGTTCCCCCGGCAGAATCGCTCCGCCGGAGAGCAAAAGTGCTCCTACCCATCCCGAAGGTCTCCCCTTTTATTTTTCTAGGTCAAAATGACTTATATACCAGAAGATGGGCACCAGAGGTGGGCTGAGAAGGGCAAAACCTACCAGGGCGCACTTGCGCTCCCTGGCGCGCCTAGGTGGATTGTGCCCACCTGGTGGGCCCCCTCTGGTAGTTATTTGCTCCAATATTTCTTAAATATTCCATAAAAATTCTCTGTGAAGGTTCATCTTGTTTGGAGTTGTGCAGAATAGGTAGCCTGACATAGCTTTTTCATGTCCAGATTTTCAGCTGCCATAATTCTCCCTCTTGGTGTGTACCTTGCAAATTATGAGAGAAAAGCATTAGAATTACGCCAAAAAGAATTATTATGGATAAAAACTTTATAAATAACAGTAAGAAAACATGATGTGACTGCCGGACGTATATATATACTAGCAAATTATGAGAGAAAAGGCATTTTTGCTAGTATATATATACAGTCGGGCGTATCAGGCGTTGGCCTGCAAAGACATGTCTGCGACGTGAGACATCCGAAAGGCATCGGAAACGGGAGATTATACATCTATTGAAGAGGGTCGGTGTGACGGGTACCGTGAGGGCGTCGAGCTCAGCCAAAGACGAAACACCGCCGAGGACATCCGAGACAGAGGATGGGCTGCTATGAGCAGGTGCGGTAGCCGGTGCAGGAGCAGGTGCTGGTGCTGGTGCAATGCTAGTCGAGCTGCTCCCGAAGAAGTCGGCAAGGGGAAAGTCCGCTGTATATTTATTTGGATTTATCCTGCTCCAACTGACGATAGCCGGAACCAAGACACCACACATGGCTACCAGCTCCCGTTTTGCGGCAGTTACCGTTGTTGCGACGGTCTTAGCTGAATTCTTCTCAACCGCAATCTCAACCTTCTTGTTAATGTTTTCTTTACTTAACCTCTGTCTTTCCTTTCTCTCCTCTGTGATCTCATCGTAGTACTTCTTCCACGTGGCGCTATCTCCGACACCGTGCACACGTCCATACGACGGCCGAGTGTCCACCGGGAGTTGTTTCGATATGTTCAATGCCTGGTTGAATGGGGTGTCCCACTTGGGCCTCGCCAATGCCTCAGACAGCGAGTTGCTTTCGGCCGCAATCATGTGCTGCTCTTTCTGCAAAAGGAACAAGGATCATTTACAAATATGACTAAACATGCAGTCAAATTGATCAGAAACTAAAATTACCAGCAGTCTCATGAACTCCGTCATGACTGGGTTCGTCTCGAAAACCTTCTTGACTAGATCCCAACGGTACCAGGCCCTGAGGACGTCATGCTCCTCCGGGACGGTGAACTCCGCCAAAGTGTCTGGGATACCCAGTCTTTCGCGTTTCGCGTCCTCCTTGATCCATATGGACCTCTTCCCCGCATAACCACGGCTTCCGAGGTGGTGGCACCCCATGTTCCTCTACTGAAGCCCCTTCATGTACTTTGACTTTTCTTTGGCATCTTCGTCATTGCAAGCTGCCTTGAATATTTGAAATTGCTCTTCCGTGATTGTCGGATTATCCTTTACAATCTTGAAGCAGGGTTCCTTTTTGTTGAGGGCGCGTTTCACCCTCACTTTTCAGGTGGCCAACGCGTCGCTAAACTTGGTCATGGCGCATTTTTTATCTTCTACATTGTCGGGTCTTTCTGTGGATCAGTATATTGGATTTCATCTCGTCCCGGGAACAAGAATATCTAGTGCAGCAGGGTTTGGAGGGAGTGCTTCATATTTGGCCTCTTTTTTAGTTTCTCATCGTTGATGGTGGCGCATGCCCGTACGATGCAACCTATTTGATTGCCATAGCAGGAGCGCGCTTCCTCATGCAGTTTTGGCTCAAAATTTCTGTCGCCCACCTCCATGACCACTAGTCTAGTAGTTAGGAGCTGGTTTGGGCGTCGACATATCCTCTTCGGTTTCGGTTATATGTCTTTGCCAGTCTCGGTGCCGGTCTCGTCTTAATGCCAGTCTCGGCACCGGTCTCGATGTCGGTCTGGGATGTGACAGGTGGGCCCAACAACAACAGCCATTGATTGTTGGCAAGGTTCAAATATTCGTATGCCGCCAGGTAGACGTCATCGCAATTACTAGAACCCTGTCCTTCATCGTTACTAGACATGTTTCCAACGATTAAATCTAGTCAATTAATTCTAGACCTAATAAAATGAATAATGACATAAAAATGCCTGAGTGTTGCAGGAACGTTGATTCCTTCCCGGTGCGGAAATTTTCGGCATGACCTTTGCTAAAAAGTGGACAATTCGACACTGAAATTTGCTGGAACAGAAATGAATCAACATTCCGGCAAAACATAGGCCACTCGGCCTCATTCCCTAGAAATAACAAAAGGCCACTTGGGCACAATAAAGGAATTTTCATATATCATGACCATTTCAATGTTTCACACTTCAAGAAAATCTACACAAATTTCAAATTATGAACCCTAGAACTCAATTCACATTATGTCCTACTACCCTAGTACTTAAGCATCTACAAGTACTAACTAATTAGATGAACCCTAGCTAGCTACTTAAGCATCTACAACTACTTAATCACCCGTTGATGAACGCTAGGAATTCTACAGCTACTTAAGCATACATTGGGTGCATAACAACTATATAAGTACTTAAGCAACTATGTATACAACCCTATAATATATTTAGTTAACTACTTAAGCATATACAAGTTTGTCCTAAAATAATATTTAGTTAAGTACTTAAGAATATACAATTTTGTCCTAATAATTCAGTCAACTACTAATTTCATTCATTTAACTTCACCTAATTAACTTAATAAAACCGTACTTCCCTAACTAAAATACATCTAATTAACATCTACTAGTACCACTACTGCCCTAACCTAATTAACCTGAGTTAATTCCTAGGGTCTTGTTATATGCTGCTGCTCTACTGCCCTAACCTAATTAACCTAAGTTAATATAATTAACATCTACTAGTACCACAACTGCTAATTCCTAGGGTTCATAACTAAATTCACCTAAGTTAATTAACCTAGAGAGGAGGGTTTGTTCGCCCTAGCAGAGAGAGAGAGAGGAGGGTAGGGGAGAGGAGAGGGAGAGCCTTATGGTTGGCGGCGAGGGCATGCTCGGGCTCGAGTGGTGGAGGTCCTGGGCGGGCTCGGGCGACAATGTTGAGGGCGGGCTCGGGCGGCAGCAGTGAGGTCGAGGGAGGAGGCGGTGAGCAACTTGGGCGGCGGCGGTGAGGTCGACGATGGCCTCGGGCAGCGGCGGTGAAGTCGAGGGCGGCCTCGGGCGGCGGCAGTGAGGTCGAGGGCGGCAGGGTGATCGACAACAGCGATGGAGGAGTTGGGGGATAGGGGGAGAGGGTTCAAAGGACTTACCAAAATTTTAAGCCCGCGCAGCCGGGTTTAAGTCAAAATAGCAGTAGGGTGTTTTGGAAAAACACGCTATAGCTAAGTTAGCTATAAAGCGTTCTGCCAAAACGCGCTACTGCTAGGCCTTTCTCTTTATTTTTATTTTTATTTTGTTTTTCTTTACATTTTCTTTTTTTTTCATTTCTCCTTTTTCTATTTCTTTGATTTTCATTTACTTTTCTACTTATTTTTCTATTTATTTTCTTTTTCATAGCAGTAGCGCTCTACACCAGAAACGCGCTGCTACAAAGCATTTAGCATTAGCGTGCTTTAGGAAGAACCGCTACTACTATTCCTAGCCTACCGACAACAGTGTGGGAATTATAGTAGTAGCGCTTTTCTAGTAGACGCGCTACTGCTAAAACTATAGTTGTAGCGTGCTTTTGCGACAAGCGCTACTACTAAGTAGCAGTAGCGCCTAGTTTTGACCAGCGCTACTACTATACCTCTGTGTATAAGGTTTTCCCTAGTAGTGCATGGCTAGCCGTATCCATGGGTGCCTTCCATACCAACACTTTCGAAGGAATTTATTATTTGACAACATAAAGTAAATTTCTTTTTTCATTTCGGGGATGGGCATCCCTACTACCGTCGTATTCTTGTGAAATGATAAGTGAATAAACACTCATCTTGAGAATAACACATCTAGCATGGAAAATATTAGCCACCCCATGCCGCTTCATGAGCGGTACAGGCACACAAAAAGGAAATTAATTTTGAAAATTAGAGATAACACATACAAATTTTCTTAGAACGACACAGAAATACTACATATAGGTAGGTATGGTGGACTCATATGGCAAAACTGGGTTTAAGGATTTTGGATGCCAAAGTAGTATTTCTACTTAGTACAAGTGGAGACTAACAAAAATATTGAGAAGCTACCAACCAAGAAACGAAAAATTAGATAAGCGAGCATTAAGAATAACTAACACCGAATAATGCACCATAAGTAGGATATAATTTCATTGCATACCTATTGACTTTCGTGCTTGCATAGGGAATCACAAACCTTAACACCAATATTCTTACTAAAGCATAATTACTCACCAACATGACTCACATATCACTATCATCATATCCAAAAACTATTACAAAGAATCAAGTTTATTTTGACCAATGATCTTCATGAGAGTTTTTATTATATCCCTCTTGAATATTTATCACCTTGGGAGTAGTTTCATATATTGCAATTGCTTTTGGCAAGCTCAAACAAATCTAAGTGAAGAACATGAGCATAAAATTTTCCGTCTCTCAAAATATTATAAGTGAAGCATGAGAGAATTTCTTTAAAAATTTACTAACTCTCAAATAAACCTAAGTGAATCTAGAGAGTATTTCTTAAAAAAATATTAAAGCATACCATGCTCAGAAAGATATAAGTGAAGCACTAGAGCAACTCCAGATCTCAAAAAAATTAAGTGAAGCATGAAGAGCAATTCTAACAAATCATAGCATAGTTTTGGCTCTCTCAAATAGGTGTGTCCAGCAAGGATACTTGTGACAAACTAAAAATGAAAACAAGCAAAGACTCATATAATACAAGATGCTCCAAGCAAAACTCATGATATGTGACGAATAAAAATATAGCTCCAAGTAAAATACCGATGGTCGTTACAAGAAAGATGGGATGCCACTTGGGGCATCCCAAAGCTTAGTTGCTTCTTTCTCCTTGGATATTATCTTGGGGTGCCATTAGGCATCCCCAAGCTTAGGCTTTTGTTACTCATTATTCCTTCATCCATCGTGATCTCACCCAAAACTTGAAAACATCAATCACACAAAACTCAACAAAACCTTCGTGAGATCTGTTAGTATAAGAAATCAAATCACTAATTTAAGTGTCGGGTGGTAGGTGCGACATATGCCAACGGATGGCTTATCATTGTGGGAGCCAGTAAGACATCGCCGGTGCCTGGAAATGGGTTAAGGCGAAGACATGCACGCCGGCGGATCTTACCCAGGTTGGGGGCTCTCCGTGGAGATAATACCCCTACTCCTGCTTTGCGGGGTCTCCGCATGATCACTAGATCGATAAGAAGCTACAAGAGGCTCCTTGAGATGTTCGGTGGGAGGAGGAAGGAGGGCAAGGCTAGCTCTCTTCTCTCCCTATGGTGGTGTCTAAAACTCTATGAGATCAACCCTTCGCATGGGTGTCCCGGGGGGTTTATATAGGCCTACCCCATAGGGGTACAATGGTAATCCTGCTGGGCATGGGCCCAGGCCGTCAGCGTCTACGACCGCCGGCTTCTCCGCCGGCTACTGGGGCCCGCCTACTGGTGGGTCCCGCCGGCTGCTGGCCCATTGGTCGGCATGCTGGCCCCATCGCTTGGGGGTCTTGTCGGGGGCTGATTACTGTTGCCTCGCCTCTGATGACGAGGGCTTTGTCGAGGTAAGCATGGGTACAGTGCCGCCGCCTTGCGGGCTCTCACTGTAGCCTTACCTCGTCTCGTCTCCTTAATGGTGTGCACGCCTCGAGGAGGGGAGCAAGCCGGCTATAGGAAGCCGGCCCGGCCTCAAGCCGGCTGGAGGAGGCCAGGCCGCCTACGGGCGTCTCTCTGACCGAAGGGACCCACCGCCTACGGGCCGTACTGGCATCCCGTTGTGGTGGGCGTCATGCTCTGCATGGCAACAGTGCCATGCCGGACGGGAGATGGCCGCTGAGGGAGTCCTGGATTAGGGGGTGTCTGGATGACCGATCTATGACCTTTGGCTGGACTCCCGGACTATGAAGATACAAGATTGAAGACTTCGTCCCGTGTCCGGATGGGACTTTCCTTGGCGTGGAAGGCAAGCTTGGCGATACGATATGTATATCACCTCCCATTGTAACCGAATCTGTGTAACCCTAGCCCTCTCTGGTGTCTATATAAACCAGAGGGTTTTAGTCCGTAGGACGAACAACAATCATACCATAGGCTAGCTTCTAGGGTTTAGCCTCTCTGATCTCGTGGTAGATCAACTCTTGTACTACCCATATCATCAATATTAATCAAGCAGGAGTAGGGTTTTACCTCCATCGAGAGGGCCCGAACCTGGGTAAAAACATCGTGCCCCTTGTCTCCTGTTACCACCTGCCTAGACGCACAGTTCGGGACCCCCTACCCGAGATCCGCCGGTTTTGACACCGACATTGGTGATTTCATTGAGAGTTCCTCTGTGTCGTCACCTTTAGGCCCGATGGCTTCTTCGATCATCAACCACGACGCGGTCCAGGGTGAGACTTTTCTCCCCGAACAGATCTTCATGTTCGGCGGCTTCGCATTGCGGGCCGATTCGCCCGGCCATCTGGAGCAGATCGAAAGCTACGCCCCTGGCCATCAGGTCAGATTTGGAAGTTTAAACTACACGGCTGACATCCGCGGGGACTTGATCTTTGACGGATTCGAGCAATGGTCAAGCGCGCCGCACTGTCACGATGGGCATGATCTAGCTCTACCGCCGGACAGCGCTCAAAGCGCCGCTCAGGTGTCCGCCCCGACCCTTAGCTCGGAGCCGACCGCGCCAATCGGGGACGGACGGTTGGACGCCGCCCCGGAAGCTGCAATCTCTACGGCGATCGAGCCGAATACCAGCCTAGTCCTTTGTGAGGCCTGTGACTCCAAGGTGCCGGACTCCTTTCCGGACTCCAAATCTTCCGCACCCCTTCCGATCGAACCCAATTGGGCTCCGATCATGGAGTTCACCGCCACGGACGTCTTTCAGCACTCGCCCTTTGGCGACATCCTGAATTCACTAAAGTCTCTCTCTTTGTCAGGAGAGCCCTGGCCGGACTATGGTCAGCAAGGTTGGGATGCGGACGATGAAGAAATTCGAAACCCACCCAGCACCCACTTCGTAGCCACTGTCGACGATTTAACCGACATGCTCGACTTCGACTCTGAAGACATCGATGGTATGGACGCCGATGAAGGAGACGACCAAGAACTAGCACCTATAGGGCACTGGAAAGCCACCTCGTCATTTGACATACACATGGTGGACACCCCGAAAGCAGGGAATGGCGATGAAAAAACGGAGGATGACCCCTCCAAGAAACAACCTAAGCGCCGGCGCCAGCGGCGCCGCTCTAAATCCCGCCAAAGCAAAAACGGCGAGTCCGGCACTGGAGATAACAACACCCTGGATAGTGCCGAAGACAACCCCCTCCAGCAGGATTCAGCGCAGGAGGACAGAGAAGCCAGCCCTCATGAGAGAGTGGCGGACAGGGAGGTCGAGGACGACAATTATATGCCTCCCTCCGAAGACGAGGCAAGCCTCGACGACGACGAATTTGTCATGCCAGAGGATCCCATCGAACAAAAGCGTTTCAAACGCAGGATTATGGCCACGGCAAGCAGCCTCAAGAAAAAACAACAGTAACTTAGAGCTGACCAAGATTTGCTAGCCGACGGATGGACTGAAGTCCAGGCGGCCGAAGAGTACAAACTCGAACGCCCCTCCAAGAGCTACCCAAAGCGTAGGCTGCTACCCCAACTAGAGGAGGAAGCAACTAAACCTACATCACGAGCGTATGGTGCAGCCGATCGGCCAGCCCGTGGACGCGCTAGAGAGGCCTTTCAGCCATCAACTCAAGCCGCACCCCGGCGCCGCTCAAAAAATACCAGAGCACGGGGAAATGCACCGGACCAGCGAGACATATTGGAGGATAAGGCAAGGCAAACAAGATTAATCTATTGATCGCGTGGGTGCCCCACGTCACGTGACGATAACCGTCACGCCGGATATGGCAAATACGGCCAGGCCGAACACAACAGACGAAGCTCATCTGAGCTACATCGTGATATAGCCCAGTACAGAGGCGCCGCACACCCACTATGCTTCATAGACGAAGTAATGGATCATCAAATCCCCGAGGGTTTTAAACCCATAAACATCGAATCATACGATGGCACAACAGATCCTACGGTATGGATCGAGGATTATCTCCTTCATATCCACATGGCCCGTGGTGATGATCTACACGCTATCAAAGACCTCCCGCTCAAGCTTAAAGGACCAGCTCGGCATTGGCTTAATAGCCTGCCAGCAGAGTCAATTAGTTGCTGGGAGGACCTGGAATCCGCATTCCTTGACAACTTCCAGGGCACTTATGTGCGACCACCAGACACCGATGACCTAAGCCACATAATTCAGCAGCTAGAGGAATCGGCCAGACAATTCTGGACACGGTTCCTAACCAAGAAAAATCAAATATTCGACTGTCCGGATGCAGAGGCCCTTGCAGCCTTCAGGCACAACATCCGAGACGAATGGCTTGCCCGGCACCTAGGACAGGAGAAGCCGAAATCTATGGCAGCCCTCACGACACTCATGACCCGCTTTTGCGCGGGAGAAGACAACTGGCTAGCTCGTAGAAATAACATAACCAAGAGCCCTAGTAACTCAGATACCAAGGACAACAATGGCAGGTCACGCCGTAACAAGCACAAGCGCCGCATTAACGGTGATAATACTGAGGATACGACAGTTAATGCCGGATTCAGAGGCTCTAAACCCGGTCAGCGGAAGAAGCCATTCAAAAGAAATCCTCCGGGCCCATCCAGTTTAGACCGGATACTCGATCGCTCGTGCCAGATACACTGCACCCCCGAACAACCAGCCAATCACAGCAATAGGGATTGTTGGGTGTTCAAGCAGGCAGACAAGTTAAGTGCCAAAAACAGAGACAAGGGGTTGCATAGCCAAGACGAGGAGGAGCCCCGGCCGCCGAACTATAGAGGACAGAAGGGCTTCTCCCCACAAGTGTGGACGGTGAACATGATATACGCAACCCATATCCCCAAAAGGGAGGGGAAGCGTGCTCTCAAGGATGTCTATGCGTTGGATCCAGTCGCCCCAAAGTTCAACCCATGGTCCTCCTGCCCGATCACTTTTGATCGAAGGGACCACCCTACTAGCATTCATCACGGCGGATTCACCGCATTGGTCCTAGACCCAATCATTGATGGATTTCACCTCACTAGAGTCCTCATGGACGACGGTAGCATCCTGAACCTGCTTTATCAGGATACAGTGCGAAAAATGGGTATAGATCCCTCAAGGATTAAACCCACAAAGACGACATTTAAAGGCGTCATACCAGGTGTAGAAGCCAGCTGTACAGGCTCAGTTACACTCGAAGTGGTCTTCGGATCCCCGGATAATTTCTGAAGCGAAGAGTTAATCTTCGACATAGTCCCATTCCGCAGTGGCTATCACACCCTGCTCGGGCGAACCGCATTCGCAAAATTTAATGCGGTGCCGCACTACGCATATCTCAAGCTCAAGATGCCAGGCCCTCGCGGAGTCATTACGATCAATGGAAACACCGAACGCTCTCTCCGAACAGAGGAGCACACTACGGCCCTGGCGGCGGAAGTACAAAGTAGCCTCTTAAGTCCATTCTCCAATCCGACCGTTAAACGTCCGGACAACGTCAAGTGCGCCTGAAGTAACCTACAACAAAACCGGCTGGCACGTTCCGAGCAAGCATAGCAGTGCGGCCCCAACCCCAGCCCTCGCGAGATCGCGATAGTAGTACCACGCGTACATAACTACGCTCTGGAAATACCATGGGCATAAGGGGAGGGGCACAACCACGGCACGCCCAGAATGCGGCTCAACCGCACTAGGGGCTCCCGATTTTGCCATTTCTTCTTCTTTTTATATACTTTCAGGACTCCACTATTCGGAAGGCCTGTCCGGCAATACACTCACCAAACACACGATGCAACAGACAGGGAGACAACAAGCCACGTCAAATTTCCAGGTGGTCTCTATAACGAGCTAAATACCTGTCTTACTTAAACTCTCGTAGCTTGCCCCTGGAGGGGGAAATGTCAAATAATCCCATCTCTTGCTTATCACACTATTTGTATCGTTCTGCTTTCATAGAAGCCCTTTAAATAACAATACATAGCTCTTGTCTTTTATTGTATTCATTCATTTTTATATAAATATGTTCAGTCATGACATTATGCAACCGTACACTTTGGTACAGCCAATACACCAGGGGCTTAAGTTCCCCAGAATACGGTGTGAGAAGACCGAACACTCATATGAGTGCGGCACCCCGAACTTATAGCATTATATGCATAGGCTTCAAATCATGTCTTTGGTCAATAGTTGGGTTTGCCCGGCTCCCATGTTTTGGTACCTTATGTTCCGCAATGTCGGCTAAGGTAGCACTGGGAGAACTACTGCTATTGTGCCCCAGTTGAGCTGGGTTAACACCTCAGTAGAGAAAGCTAAAACTGACCATCATGATAGGGCGAGAGAGCGGTCGCTTTTCGAGAGGTTCTTCGAGTCCCTAAAGACTTATGCCGCTTAGAGCGAGGAGCTGGATTTATCCGGCCTAGGTGTGGATAGCGCCCCGAACTCGGTCTTCCGAATACTAGGGGCTTCACCGAAATTTAAAATTATAGAATTCTATGGCTAAGTGAGAGTGATAAAGCATTATAAGTCCGATGGCCTTGTTCATTGTGCTGAGCACCTCCCTAGATGGACCCAAGAATGGGAACAAGAGCGCTCAGGTTTATCCCGAACAGCCCATCACTCGTGGCATGGGGGTAGAAGCCGACGACTTGCATCTCTCAGATTTCATAAACGGCCGCACAAAAGGTAATATTTTAAATTCAAAAGGTGTTGCTTAGCGCATATGAACAAGTTTTCAGCGCACAGGATAAACAAGAGTGAGTTTACTCAAAAATTACATCCCCGGTACATTCATTTGCTACAAAACGGGCACCCTTCAGGATGCCCTCATAATACATCTCGGGCCTGCGATGCTCCTTCCCCTCTGGTGGCCCATCCTTCACCAGTTTCTCAGCATCCAGCTTACCCCAGTGCACTTTAGCACGGGCAAAAGCCCTATGGGTGCCCTCGATGCAGACGGAGCGTTTGATAACTTCAAGTCGTGGACATGCATCCACCAGCCACCGCACCAGCCCAAAGTAGCTCAAAGGCATGACCTCCCCAGGCCACAGCCGACCTATCAGGCCCTTCATAGCATGTTCGGCTGCCTTATGAAGCTCGACCAGTTGCTTCAGCTGGTCGCTCAAGGGCACCGGGGATTCGGCCTCAGCGTACTAGGACCAGAACACCTTCTCCTTCGAGCTTCCTTCCTCGGCCTGATAGAATGCGGCGGCGTCGGATACACTGCAGGGCAGATCTGCGAATGCTCCTGGAGAGCTCCGGATGTGGGTAAGTAACAGGTAATTTACTTTCACGTGCTTGCTTTGCATAAAGAATTCCTTACCCGCCGCAATCCTTTTCATTGCCTCAATTTACTGGAGGGCTTTCTGGGCTTCGGCCTTGGCAGATTTGGCGCTTTGAAGTGCCGAGGCAAGATCGGACTCTCGAGTCTTCGAGTCAAGCTCTAACCTCTCATGTTTTTTCACAAGAGCATCGAGCTCTTGCCGCACCTCCGCCACCCGTGCCTCTTGCTTTTCTCGCTCAGTGCGCTCCATGGACGCATTGTCTTCGGCCTTGGAAAGCGCTTCCTTCAGGGTCACCACCTCGGATGTGGCCCCTGCAACAATCATGTTGGTCCTGTCATTATTTGCAACCAGGTATTTTTATATAATTACATACCTTCCTTGTCCTCGAGCTGCTTCTTGGCACGGCTGAGCTTGTTCTCGGACTGCTCGAGGCTCTGCTTTAATGCATCGACCTCAGCAGTCAGTGCGGTAGAGGTCAGCAGCGCAGCCTGCAATCCCATATTGACATATTGATGTTAGACTCCTGCGTATAGCTTTTTTAGATCCTCAGTCCGGATTTTCTTTCCGAACACCACACTGAGCATCAGGGCTACTGTCTATGCGGTAACATTTTTATATGTTTTAAATACATACCTCAAAGCTGTTAGCAGGCTGGTATAGGCTTCTGTCAGCCCGCTCTTGGCAGACTGAACCTTCTGAATCACCGCACTCATAACAGTGCGGTGCTCCTCATGGATGGAGGCGCCGTTAAGCACCTCCAGCAAATTGTCCGGCGCCTCCGGTTGGACGGAGCGTAAGCTTGCCCTTCTTGCGAAGGGGCCGCCTGCCGGACTCCAGAACTACTGAAGGTTCCGAAGCGGTGTCCGGCCCAGGGCCGGACATAGAACCCTCTGGGGCTTCATCCCCTTTGGGCCTGGAGTCCGGGAGGTCACCTTGCGGTGCCTCCAGACCACCTCCTCCTGGTTTAGTCCCTTTTGGGACTCCACCTCGGCATCATCCATAGGGCGAGGGGAGGAGGCCGTCGGGAGTGAAGCGTTATTCACGTCCGATGAATCCAGGGAGCCGATCGACGAATCTCCGAGTAGAGCCTTGGGCGGGCTGCATAATTGGATTTGGCATCAGATGGTACTGTACAATAGAGGAATGCCATAAGTTATTATGGTATCCGGATAGTTACGATTTTGCTAGGGGCTTGACCCTGGATGGCCATTCCTCTCCGCCGTCTTCGACATCGGAGGCGTAGTCCAGTAGAAGGGTCCTCCCCTTCTTGGACCCTCTGGCCTCCCCAGTTGGGGCGGCCTTCCTTTTATTTCCTTCCCCCGCTGAAGGGGGAGAGGCTTCTTCTTCCTCCTCCTCGTCTTCGGAGGCGGAGGGCGCTTCGGGGTCGTCGGGCGATGAATCCGGCACCACCAGGCGTCGGGAACTCTTTCGATTCCCCGTGGCCTTCTTCTCCGGCACCACGTGAGGTGTTGGAACCAGCAGCTTCGTCAAGCATGCATCTGCTGGGCCTTCGGGCAAAGGGGCCAGACAGTCAACCTGTTCGGACGTCCTCTTCCAGTCCTGTTAAAGGAGCAGGAGTTTAGGTCCTGCATAGAGTCAAACTATGAAAATCGAGTATCCTGTAAAGGAGAAAAACAAGCTTACTTCGGTGGCTTGGCGCTTGGCGCAGAACCCGCAATCCTCGGTGACAGGAGGGGAGACCTCGGAGCTTTTGAATGGCACCTTCCAGGCGTCCTCGTGCTTTGTGTCGAAGAGCCTGGACAAAGTCTGGTGCTGAGCCGGGTCGAACTCCACAAGTTGAAAGCCCGTTGTTGACACGGGAGGATTCGGCGGAAGAGCATGGCCTGGACTATGTTGACAAGTTTAACCTTCTTGTTCACCAGGTCTTGGATGTAGGTTTGGAGTCCGGCCACCTCTTCCGGATTACCCCACAACAGGCCCGTCTCTTTCCAGGACGTGAGCCAGGTGGGGATGCCAGATTGGAATTCGGGGGCCGCTTCCCACTCAGGGTCACGCGGCTCGGTGATGTAGAACCACCCCGATTGCCACCCTTTGATGGTTTCTACGAAGGAGCCCTTGAGCCATGTGACGTTGGCTATCTTGCCCACCAGGGCGCCTCCGCACCCCGCTTGTTGGCCGCCCACAACCTTCGGCTTGACATTGAAGGTCTTCAGCCATAAGCCGAAGTGGGGCTGGATGCGGAGAAATACCTCACACACGACGATGAACGTCGAGATGTTGAGGATGAAGTTCGGGACCAGATCGTGGAAGTCCAGGCCATAGTAGAACATGAGCCCCCGGACGAATGGGTCAAGAGGAAAGCCCAGTCCGTGGAGGAAATGGGGGAGAAACACGACCCTTTCATGGGGCCTAGGGGTGGGGATGAGTTGCCCCTCATCTGGAAGCCGGTGCACGATGTCGTTAGACAAGTATCCGGCCTTCCTCAACTTTTTGATGTGCCCCTCCGTAACGGTGGAGGCCATCCATCTACCTCCCGCTCTGGACACGATTGGAGAAGGTTGAGGTGGGAAGTGCGGACTTGGGTGCTGGAGCTCGAGTGTGCAGGAATGGATAAGCAAAGGAGGAAGAAGGCATAGATGGAAAGGGTGGATCCTTATCCCCTTATATGGGCGGCCGAAACTATGAGCCCCCACCAGCCTAATAAAACTCACTTATCTCCCAAGCGCCGTGGTTAATGGCGCGGTTGGGTTACCCACGCCCGTATTGATGAGAATCCCGGAATAAGGGGACACGATCTCTGCTTTGACAAGACGTACCAAGGAAACAGCCTCGCTAAAGGCTTGGCCGTAGCGTGATGTCACACTACGGAATACGTCAGCAGATTAGATTTGTGTAAATATTATTCTCTCTACGGTGGTATGTGGAACTTATTTTGCAGAGCCGGACACTATCCTTGTGTTCAAACATCTTCTATGAAGTATTCGGAGGAGGAACCCGCCTTGCAATGCCGGAGACAATTTGCGCGCCGCACTCGTCGTCATTGAAGCCTAGTTCAGGGGCTACTGAGGGAGTCCTGGATTATGTGGTGTCCGGACTCCCGGACTATGACCTTTGGCCGGACTCCCGGACTATGAAGATACAAGATTGAAGACTTCGTCCCGTGTCTGGATGGGACTTTCCTTGGTGCGGAAGGCAAGCTTGGCGATACGATATGTAGATCTCCTCCCATTGTAACTGACTCAGTGTAACCGGAGGACTTTTATGGTACGACCCATGGCCGCCTACCAGGAGCCAGCTTCTTGGAGTCAATCTTCTTGGGCCAACTTCTTGGAGTCGGCCTTTCCTAGGCCGGCTTCTTGGAGCCGGCCCTATTGTGTCGTCCTCCAAGAGAGTTTATGGCCGGGCCGCCTTCCACTAGCCGGCCTGTGTGATAGCCGGCCGGAGGAAAGCGGCCCCGTGTCTCAGGCACTTCAGGGCTCGGCTAGCCCATTGTTTTTTCTAAGGGCCAAAGGGAGCCGCCTAGGCTACCCGTGGTCATTTACTCCGACAGTAGTCCCCGAAGCTGGTTGGGCTTCGCGGCTGAAGGGGGAATCGAGAAGCTCGGCCAGCTTCCTATCCCGAAGAGCCGGTAGCTAGGAGCCGGCTTCTCTTATGCGTGCCTACTCGGTGAAGTCTCCTCAAAATCCAAATGCAGGAACCAGCTGGCATGCAAGCCAGGCGGCAGGCTGACCGCCCGCTAACCGCGCGCCATCTGGCACCCTTCGGTTGGGAGGGCCTGCTAGCCCACGCGCGTGACGGGACGCCGCAGAAGGCTCGGGCACGCTACTTCCACGCCTCGGCCCGAATTGACCGCACCTCTTCCGGCGGCGGTTCCCACTCATCATAATGGCGCGATAATCGCGGGTCGTGGGGGAGTGGGCGCAGTTAATCTCACGCCCCCCACCCGTGCCTCGCCTCCTTGGCTTCACCGCGTGAGGCTATAAGTAGGGGCGGGGAGGGGGAGCGGTAGTTGTCCGCGCACTCGTCCTCACTCCGCCATCTCCCTCTTCTTCTTCTTCTTCGCAGCTCTCTGCAGCGCTTCCGCTCCGCCACTCTTTCTTCTTCCTAGCGCGCCGCGAATTCGCCGCTACCGCGTCGCGCGCTCTCCGTCGACGCGCTCTCCGTCGCCCCAGCGCCGTCATGGCCCCAACATCGAGCTCCTGGGATGGCTCCAACGTCCGCGACGACCACATTGATTTTCTCTGCAAGACGCGGCGGTTGCCAGGCGAAGATCTTGTGCAGGTACGTCTCGCGTTGGCGAGGGAGGTCTCGCCGGTACCGGAGGAAGGCGAGCGAGTGATCTTCTACTCGCATTGCCTGCGCGGCATCGGCCTTCCCGCGAGCGGCTTCTTCCGCGCGTTTCTTGAATTCTAAAATCTTCAGCCGCACCACCTCACCCCCAACACGGTGGTGCTGCTGTTGGCCTTTGTCAACATGTGCGAAGGCTTCCTCGGCGTCCTCCCCACCATCGAGCTATGGGGGAGTTTTTCCAATCCAAGCTCGGCACGATCATCGCAGGCGTGCCGGCTCCGTGCGGCGCCTTCATCGCCATTCGGAGGTCCACCGCCGACAACCCATTCCCTCCTATCGCGCTGATCCAGTTGGTGATGCTCTAGCAAAAGTCTTATTTTTACGTGAAGAACGTCGCCCCGAATGGCGACTACGTCAACTTGCGGGCTTACGTAGCCGGCCCGCAGCCTGGGAGGCAGCCTTCGTGGTCCTTCCGGGCCAGGTCATTGACGCCGGCCGGAGCTGGTGCCGTCGCCCGACTTCGGGTGCTGATCCAGTTGGAGCGCCTGACTGGGCCTGACTTGATAGCTGCCTTCGTCGAACACCGGGTACTCCCACTCCAAGTCCGCCCTCATCTGATCTGTCAGATGAGTGGCCACTTCGACCCAAGCCGGCTCAGCACCAGAGAGATGCCTCACGACGATGTATCTTACATGGTGAATTACATCGCCAACTGCAAGCTCACCGAGGAGTGGCAGTATGACAAGGAGCCGTACTCTCGCGCCAACCCCCCGCCCGTGGTAAGCCTTTCTTTCCTTTCTTCTTTTCTTGCTGTCGAGTTCTTTCTGGCCGGCTCTTGACCAGTCGGCTTGTCTTCAATAGAACCCCCTTCTTCATCCTCCGGCTGGGACCGCGGGGCCGGAGCGCGAGTTCGCCCCCGACCCCGAGGCGGACGACCTTGATGACACCGACTTGGGGGCGTCCACCCTAGACGACGACGCTGTAGGGGGAGGCGGCGAGACAGGCAGCTCCGGCTTCACTGCCGGCTTTGACGACTGGCCGGACGATGACGAGGCCGATCCCATTCCGTGCCGCCAGCCGGCGACCGACCCCCAAGGCGCCGGCCCGTCCGGTGGGCCGACTACACGAGGCGGCGCGCAGAAGTGTCGGGCGGCGCCGACTCTCTTCTGCGGCCGGCCGAAAAAGCCCAAGGGGTCCGCGGCGGCGACCAAGCGAGACGAGGCGGCCGCGAAGGCGGCCCGCTTCCGCAAAGTGGTGAAGCAGCCGCAGGCGATTTCGGCGTAAGTACTGGTCTTTGCGCGCTTTTCTCTCTTTTCTTTAGTCAATGTTCTTCTAAGTCCTTTCTCCGTTTCATCAACTAGGGCCCCGCTCTCTCTTGAGCGGACTACCGCCGCCTGCGTAGTTGGCGGAGCGGGAGGATCTGCAGGTTCCGCTGCATAGACCCCGGTGCCGAGCTTCAGGCGGCGACGGAGCGGAACACGCGAGAGGCACGGGAGGAGTGGGAGGCGGAGGAGCGGAGGGCAGCCGCTGCCGAGTCGGCCCAGGAGACAACGGCGGAGTCGGACGAGACGCAGGCCGACGCGGCAGCCAGGGCCCAGGCGCAGGCCGAGGCTGTAGAGAGAGCGGCAGAGGCCCTGTGCAGCCAGCCTCCACAACTCGTCATCCCCCTCTGCTCCGCGGCCCCGGACGTCCCGGTGCCCCCGTCGGAGGAAATCGGCCCTGACCCGCCTGCGATGGAGAGGAAGGGGGGCGACGTAGTCGTCACGGAGGGAGAAGTGGTGCCGCCTCCGTCGGCCGGGACCGGCCAAGGCGGCCAGCCCGAGGTGCCGCCTGAGCAGCCGGCTGGAGGAGAGCTGACTGCAAGGGCGGATCTTGTGGTCTTGTCACCGACTCATGGGCGTGCGGGGAGGGCGGCTTCGGAGTCAGATCCGCAGGGGGCCGCCGGCTCCAGCTCGTTGTCGCATGATCTGGAGTCGGCCACCGTTAGCTCGCCAGGGTGGACGCCGAGCAATGGGACAGCCGCGTTGAACCTGGCGGCGCAAGATGTCCGTAGCCGGCTTCATTCTCAGGCCACCACGTTTCTAGCAGTGTACCCGAGAGTTTCTTGCGACACGGGCGGTCGTTCGGGTGAGTTTTCTTGCTCTTGATTTTTTCTTGGGGGCGCGTCAGCGCACCCACTAGGTGGAGTCCCTGAGTTACGAGTCGGTAGCTGAGCAGGCGGCTTGGAAATTCTTCAAAGATTTTGTTTTAATGACTTGTTCTTGCTCGCTCCTTCGTCCTCTTTGGAGGATTATCACAACCTCCACGCCGCTACCTTTAACTCCCAGGTCCGGGAGGTGAACCAAAAGGCTGCCGATCTGTCGGAAAGCCGGCGTGAGTGTCTTTGTCCTTTTATCTCATGTGGGGGCACGTCAGCGCACCCACTGGGTGTAGTCCCCGAGATTCGGGCCGACTACTGAGCAGTCGGGTCGGATCTTTCTTGCCGACTTCTTTCTTAATTTCTTCTTCTTCGTATTAGCAGGAGCCAATGCCGACTTGAGGCAACAGCTGGGCGTGGCCCAGACCACCCTTTGCACCAAGGAGGACGAGTTCACCGCCTTTGGCTCAGGAGCGTGACCGCCTGACCAAGATCCGTCGGAACATGTAGCTTGTGCTCGGTGAAATCCATCAGAACACCTGACATGTCTTTGGGAGACCATGCAAAGATGTCCCGATTCTCACAGAGGAAATCGACGAGCTCACATTCCTATTTGCTATCAAGGCCTGTGCCCACGACAGCGTGCCTCTCCGGGTGTTCTGGGTCCAGAGATATCTTCTTCCTCTCCTTGGCCGGGTGGAAAGAACCTTGAGCTTCACATTCCTTGGGGTCAGGAGATAGGGCCGACTGCTTGCAAGCCAAGGCCACAACTCGACTCAGCATCTTCTTTTCTTCGGCGATCACAAGGGACTCGGCCAGCCGACTGCTGGCTGCCGCACACTCAGAAGACTTCTTATAGTCTCCGGCTATGGTGATGATGCCCTTGGAACTCGGCATCTTCATGTTGAGGTAGGCGTAGTGGGGCACATCCATAAACATGGCCAATGCTGGTCGGCCAAGCAACGCATGGTATGGGCTCTCCAGATCCACTACCTCAAACTATATTGCCTCTCAGCGGAAATGATCTTTGCCCCCAAAGAGGACATCCATCTTGATCTTGCCAATTGGTGAGTAGGATAGGCCGGGTACGATGCCGTGAAACACAGTCCGGCTTGGCATGAGTTGCTTCGGCTTGATGTTGAGCTTCTCCATGGTATCTTGGTATATTATGTTGATGCTGCTCCCGCCATCTATCAGCACGCGGGAGAAACGAGCAGCACGCCTTTCTGTCGCGAGGGTGGCGTCCAAAACCAAGGCATAGGAGCCAGGAGATGGCATCACCTCTCGGTGGTCGTCCTGGGTCCAGCTGATGGGCTTCTCTTCCCAGTGCGTGAACTCGAGGTTATTGGAAGCGACCGCGTTGACTTCTTGCTGCTGCGCCGATCTTCTGTCTGGCTTGTAAACACAACGTAAGCGTCTTGCTCGTCAGGGAACTCGTGTTGGATAGCTCCGACTGCTGGCCGCGCGGCTGGCTGCTGTGGGGCAGGAGGCGGCTGGCCTACAGGCGGAGGCGGCAACAGCCCCTCGCCCTTGGAGATTCGGGTGAGCCAATGGCACTTCCGAGTTGTGTGGTTGGACGGCTTCGCGCCGCTGTGAAATTTGCAGGGGGCATCAAGGGTTTGCTCGTAGGAGAAAGCCGGCTGCCAAGCCGGCCCGCCGCCCTTCGGCTTCTTGGGTGCCGGCCGCCCCTCAGGCTGCTCGTCTTCGACTGTGGCCACCTGCCGGCTTGTGGAAGGCGGCATAGGGGCCTTGCGTTTGTGGTCGCTTTGATACGGGCGTCGGCTTGATTCTCCAGCCGGCGTCTTGGAAGCCGGCGCCAGCACTTTTCCAGAGGCATCTACCCGGAGCTCAGTCTTCATTGAGGAGTCGGCCGTGGCGTACTTGTCCGCTATGATTAGCAGCTCGTCGAGGGTAGCCGGCTCGTCGCAGAGGAGTCAGTGCTTGAGGAGAGTGGCCTCTCTGCATCCGGCGGTGAAGTATTCTATGGCCTGAACCTCATGCACCCCTTCGTAGGAGTTGTGGAGCTCGGCCCAATGCGTGAGGTAGTCGCGGGTCGATTCATTGGGCCCTTGTATGCACAAGGAGAGATGTCGGGGCTTGGGAGCCCGTTTGTAGGTGCTGGTGAAGTTGCGTATGAAGGCTTCGGTGAAGTCCAGCCAGCTGTTGATGCTGTAAGGCTTGAGGCTGTTGAGCCAGGTGCATGCCGTGCCTTAGAGCATCAAGGGGACATATTTCACGGCAACGCATTTGTTGCCATTTGCTATGCGAACTGCGGTGGAGTAGTCGATCAACCAATCTTCCGGCTTCACGGAGCCGTTGTACTTGGGCATGTCTCTTGGGAGCGAGGACCCTTTGGGAAAGGGCTCGTCGCGGATGCGGGGGCCGAAACAAGGCGGGCCGACATCATCTTCTTCTTCCAGGGCCGAGGATCGCGCAAGGCGGTCGATCCGATGGCGGGCATCATTCTCGCTGACTCCTTCGCGGTGACCAAGTCAGCCGCTGAGAGTCGGATGCGCGACAGGCGGCGGGGTGGGGTATCTCTCCCCTCGAGGCGGAGGAGGAGGCGGGTCGCCTCGTCGTTAAACACCTCGAGGATGGCCTTCTGCGTCACGCTCGATGGTGATTCGAGTCCGGCTGCGGCTAGCAGCCGGCTCCTTCTCTTGTCTTGTACGGGTGCCGCCCGTAGTCGGCGTACGCGACGTCACGCCGTGCTCTCGATGAGCGGGGCTTCCAGCTCGGGCGCTGGCATCGTGCCGCTCTACGTCCGCGTCGATTAGCTATTTGATGCGTCTGGTCATGTAGGGGAGCTCGTCGGCCCCCAGTCCATTTAGCTCGTCTACGATTGACTGAGCAGCGCGTAGATTCTCGAGGGGCGTGGCGTAGACTAGGCAGTCCGCTCCCAGCATGCTAGCGATGGTTGCGCCGCATTTCTTGACGACACCGACTCGGCTTGGCCCTTCTGGAGGCGGCGTGCCGAAGGCGGAGCGGTCGACTTCATGCTGGTGTGCTTCCGTGAGGCGTCTCATGGAGGCTATCCTCTGGCCCTCCGTAAGGAGGCGAAGGCGGCGTGCCTCTAGCGTCTCAGCGTCAGCGTCCGCTGGGATGGGGGCGGACAGATCGTGCAGCGTTGCCTGCAGGGCGTCGCGAGCGTTCTCGTCGGAGGTGACGCCGTGGCTGATGACTAGCACTTTAGTGATGGTGCTGCCGCCACTGTCGGCTCGAGGGAGAGGGTCGTCGAAGATGATCACGTTGGTGGGGAAGGCATCGGGTCGGTGGAGCCGACCGACTCCAAGTCCATGGTAGGCTCGCCAGAGAAGTGGAGTTGGTCGAGGAGGCTGACAAGGTGGCTCTCGGGGCAGCCCGTTCCCGCGTCAGATGTGGGCTCGTCGGAGATGCGAGTCGCGCCAAGAAGATCGGCGAGGCAGCTCGTTGTGCAGGTGTCGTCGACGCTTTGCAGCACGTTGGGGTAAACACGATTGGGCGTGCTGGGCTGGCTACGCTCGCTGGGGAGGAAAAGGATTCCCGTCCAGAGCAGGTCTCTAGACGACGGTGCACCTGGCCCCATGGTGGGTGCCAAATGTCGGGTTGTAGGTGCGACATATGCCAACGGATGGCTTATCATTGTGGGAGCCAGTAAGACATCGCTGGTGCCTGGAAAGGGGATAAGGCGAATACACGCACGCTGGCGGATCTTACCCAGGTTGGGGGCTCTCCGTGGAGATAATACCCCTACTCCTGCTTTGCGGGGTCTCCGCATGATCACTAGATCGATAAGAAGCTACAAGAGGCTCCTTGAGCTGTTCGGTGGGAGGAGGAAGGAGGGCAAGGGTAGCTCTCTTCTCTCCCTATGGTGGTGTCTAAAACTCTATGAGATCAACTCTCCGCATGGGTGTCCCGGGGGTTTATATAGGCCTACCTCCGGTGGTACAATGGTAATCCTATTGGGCGTGGGCCCAGGCCGTCAGCGTCTATGACCGTCGGCTTCTCCGCCGGCTACTGGGGCCCGCCGACTGGTGGGTCCCGCCGGCTGCCGGACCATTGGTCGACAGGCCGGCCCCACCGCTTGGGGGTCTTGTCGGGGGCTGGTTACTGTTGCCTCGCCTCTGATGACGAGGGCTTTGTCGAGGTAAGCATGGCTACAGTGCCACTGCCTTGCGGGCTCTCACTTAGCCTTACCTCGTCTCGTCTCCTTAATGGTACGCACGCGCCGAGGAGGGGAGCAAGCCGGCTATAGGAAGCCGGCCCGGCCTCAGGCCGGCTGGAGGAGGCCAGGCCACCTACGGGCGTCTCTCTGACCGAAGTGGCCCACCGCCTACGGGCCGTACTGGCGTCCCGTCATGGTGGGCGTCATGCTCTGCATGGCAACAGTGCCACGCTGGACGGGAGATGGCCGCCCCGTAAGGTGTACTGTAGCCATACGTGTTCCGGGATTCGGGGGTGGCAGGGTCCACTGTAGCCACGCCCCATCCCATCGTTGTTATGGGGGTGCGAACTTTTAGGGTACGGCCCATGGCCGCCTGTCAGGAGCCGGCTTCTTGGAGTCGATCTTCTTGGGCCGGCTTCTTGGAGTCGGCCTTTCCTAGGCCGGCTTCTTGGAGCCGGCCCTATTGTGGCGTCCTCCAAGAGAGTTTATGGTCGGGCCGCCTTCCAGTAGCCAACCTGTGTGATAGCCGGCCGGAGGAAGGCGGCCCCGTGTCTCGGGCGCTTCAGGGCTCAGCTAGCCCATTGTTTTTTCTAAGGGCCAAAGGGAGCCGGCTAGGCTACCCGTGGTCATTTACTCCGACACTAAGTACTGTTGAAAACCCATTCCAATTTTTTATTGTATTATATCTACTGTAATCTTACTTATCCATGGCTTAAATCCTTCAAAAAATCATAGATTCATCAAAACAAGCACATAACACAACGAAAACAGAATCTGTCAAAAAGAGAACAATCTGTAGTAATCAGGGAACTTCTTATACTTCTGTAACACAGAAAACTCTAAAAAATTGGGACAACGTTTACAATTGGTATATCAATCTTGTGTAAGATAATTAGAGCAAAATCACGATTCTGTGATTTATGAAAATTATTTTACTGGGCGCAAAGTTTTTGTTTTTCAACAAGATCAAATCATATATCACCCAACATGATCCCAAAGACTTTGCTTGGCACAAACACTAAATTTAACACAAAACACATCTAATCATAGGCATAATTGTGCAAACATGCAAGAACTGAAAGAAAAAGGTAAAAATAAATTTTATTCATTTGCTTGCCTCCCAACCAGCGCTACCGTTTTATGCCCCTAGCTACGCATAATGCATAGATCTCAAGTATTGTCATCTTTCTTCTTATTTTCCATAGATGTGTTCTTGTCGTGAGGTTTAGAAAAAATAACTTGAAAAACATTACCGACATAAATTTTAGCATTATCAAGTTACCCATCTATGTATCCTCGTTGATTTCCGGCCACAATCCAAGAATATTGCTGATTAACATCATTGAAAACTTGTTGGGTTATATCTAAGACGGGGATTTCCGTTTTAAGGTTATCATCAGAAATTAATTATTTCCAAGCAAATGTCTCAACATATAATCACTATTATAAAGAATCTCATCTATCACCGGTTTTTCATGGATCATACCATAAAAATCCAAAATTTCTCTAGCTTCCCGTAATATGTAATCAAATTCCTTCATAAGAACTGGGGCAACTAACTTTTTAGCTTTAGGATCCTTTATAACTGGTAGCTCATAAAATAATCTTTGCAAGGTAGGATGGGTACGAATAAATCTATTTTCAATTTGTAGGACTAGTGCTGAAATAGCTTCCGCATAAGAATTAGTTCTTTTAAGTATAGGAGCATCATCAAACTATAAATTTCCGACACAATTGAAAAAATCTTGGATATGTTCTTTCCCCATAACATTCTCTTGCCCCAAAAACAAAAGCTTTAGCATCCAGATTGCCAGATTGTCCAATTTTCGGAGTTAGGCCATCATCTGTTTCTGCCATACCAAAATCACTCATGGTAGCAAGTTCACAAAAATAAGAGATCTAACGATAAAACGACGAACGAAAAAGAGGGCGAATAAAAACGGCAAATTTTGTGAAGTGTGGGAGATGAAAGTGACATGCAAATGGAAAATAATGTAAATTGCAAGGAGATGAGATTTTTGATGAGGAACCTGATAGATGTAGATGGTGTCTCCCTGGTAATGGCGCTAGAAATTCCTTTGACGTGCGCTTGAGATGCGTCGGTATTTCCCCAAAGAGGAAGGGATGATGCAGCACAATGACGATAAGTATTTCCCTCAGTTATGGAACCGAGGTTATCGAACTAGTAGGAGAACCATGCAGCACTGTGTAAACGGTACCTGCACACAAAGAACAAATACTTGCAACCCGATGCGTAAAAGGGGTTGTCAATCCTTTCAGGTAATAGTGCCAAAGATTATTGAGTCAACGGGATAAAATTGTAGTAGATTGATAAATGAAAATAAAAGCAAATAAAACTGAACATGACATTTTTGGGTTTTTAATAAAATTGATCTGAAAATAAAAGCAAATAAAATTAGATATCAAGCCAATGGGCCGGAAAGCAAATATGATAAAGAATATACTCGGGGGCTGTAGATTTCACTAGTGGCTTCTCTCAAGAAATAGCGCATGGTGGGTAAACAAATTACTATTGGGTAATTGATAGAAAATCAAATAGTTATGACGATATCCAGACAATGATCAATATACAGGAATCGCATCCAAGATTAGTAGACTGACTCCTGCCTGCAACTACTACTATTACTCCACACATCGACCGCTATCCAGCATGCATCTAGTGTATTAACTTCATGGAGAAATGGTGTAATGCAATAAGAATGATGACATGATGTATACGAGATCCATTCATGTAGGAATAGCTTCCATCATATTATGCTTAATAGCAACGATACATGCATGTCTTGTTGCCCCTTCTGTCACTAGAAAAGAACACCGCACGATCAAACCCATCACAAAGAACCTCTTTCCATGGCAAGAAAAATCGATCTAGTTGGCCTAACTAAACCGAAGATTCAAAGAAGAAATACGAGGCTATAAATAATCATGCATATAAGAGATCAAGACTCAAATAACTTGCATGGATAGAAATCTGATAAAAATCTCAAAGTTCATAGGATCCCAACAAACACACCGCAAAAAGAGTTACATCGAATAGATCTCCAAGAGACCATTTTATTGAGAATCAAAAGAGAGAAAGGAAGCCATCTAGCTACAGACTACGGACTCGTAGGTCTATGATGAACTAATCACGCATCATCGGAGAGGCACCAATGAGGATGATGAACCCCTTTGTGTCTAGATTTGATCTCATGGCTCTGGAACTTGCGGCAGCTAGAGTTGTGTTTCGTTGGCTTCCCTAGGGTTTCTAGAACATTTGGGGATTTATAGGGCGGAGAGGTAGTGCGGGAGGCCTCCGAGGTGGGCATAACCCACAAGGGCGCGCCTGGGCTCCTGGGCGCGCCCTGGTGGTTGTGCTCTCCTCAGAGCACCCCCAGGTATTTCTTTGGCCCATCGTGTGTCTTTTGGCCCAGAATAATCATCCAAAAAGTTTCGCAGTGTTTGGACTCCGTTTGGTATTAATTTTCTGCGAAGTAAAAATCAAGCAAAAACCGCAACTGGACTGGGCACTATCTCAATAGGTTAGTCCCAAAAATTATATAAAGTTGCTATAAAATGATTGTAAAACATCCAAGAATGATAATATAACAACATGGAACAATCAAAAATTATAGATACATTGGAGACGTATCGTGCGCCCCTTCCTTTTGCCCATGAAGCCCACGAAGTACCGGTGGCCTCCCGAACCCCTTTCGGCACTCCGATAAAACTTTGGTGCATTCCGAAACCTTTCTGGTGACCAAATAGTATCGTCCTATATATCAATCTTTACCTCCAGACCATTCCGAAGCTCCTCGTCATGTCTGTGATCTCATATGGGATTCTGAAAAACATTCGGTCACCAATTCACATAACTCATATTATACTATATTGTCAATGAAGGTTAAGCCCGCGTACCATACGGGTTCGAGAATGATGTAGACATGACCGAGACGCTTCTCCGGTCAATAACCAATAGCGGGACCTGGATGCTCATATTGGTTCCTACATATTCTACGAAGATCTTTATCGGTCGAACCTTCATGACAACATACATAGTTCCCTTTGTCTATTGATATGTTATTTGCCCGAGATTCGATCGTCGGTTTCTCCATACCTAGTTCAATCTTGTGACCGGCAAGTCTCTTTACTCATTTCGTAATACATCATCTTGCAACTAACTCCTTAGTTTCTTCGCTTGCAAGCTTCTTGTGATGTTTATTACCGAGAGGGGCCAGAGATACCTATCCATCATATAGAGTGACAAATCTCAATCTCGATTCATGCCAGCACATCAGACACCTTAGAAGATACCTGTAGAGCACTTTATGATCACCCAGTTACGTTGTGATGTTTGATAGCACACAAGGTATTCCTCTAGTATCCGGGAGTTGCATGATCTCATGGTTGAAGGAATATGTATTTGACATTATGAAAGCAGTAGCAATAAACTGCACGATCATATGCTATGCTAACGAATGGGTCTTGTCCATCACATCATTCTCCTAATGATGTGATCCCGTTATCAAGTGACAACTCAGGTCTATGATTAGGAAACCTTAATCATCTTTTATCAACGAGCTAGTCTAGTAGAGGCTCACTAGGGACACGGTGTTTGTTTATGTATCCACACATGTATTTCAGTTTCCGGTCAATACAATTCTATCATGAATAATAAACCTTTATCATGATTAAGGAAATATAATAATAACCACTTTATTATTGCCTCTAGGGCATATTTCCAATAGTCTCCTACTTGCACTAGAGTCTATAATCTAGATTACATAGTAATGAATCTAACACCCACAGAGTCTTGGTGCTGATCATGTTTTGCCCGCAGAAGAGGTTTAGTCAATGGGTCTACTACATTCAGATCTGTATGTACTTTGCAAATTTCTATGTCTCCATATCTGACATTTTCACAAATGGTGTTGAAGCGTCTCTCGATGTGTTTGGTTCTCTTATGAAACCTAGATTCCTTCGCCAAGGCAATTGCTCTAGTGTTGTCACAAAATATTGTCATTTGACCCGATGCACTAGGTATTACACCCAGATCAGATATGAACTCCTTCATCCAGACTCCTTCACGCACTGCTTCTGAAGCAGCTATGTACTCCGCTTCACACATAGAACCCACCACGACGCTCTGCTTGGAACTACGCCAATTGACAGTACCACCATTCAATATAAATACGTATACGGTTTGTGACTTCGAGTCATCCGGATATGTGTCAAAGCTAGCATTGACATAACCCTTTACGATGAGCTCTTCGTCACCTCCATAAACGAGAAATATATCCTTGGTCCTTTTTCAGGTACTTCAGGATATTCTTGAATGTTGTCCAGTGATCCACTCCTGAATTACTTTTCTATCTCCATGCCATACTTATGGCAAGGCACGCATCTGGTCTGGTACAATGCATGGCATACATAATATAACCTATGGTTGAGGCATAGGGAATGCCTTCCATTTTCTCTCTATCTTCTCCCGTGGTCGGACTTTGAGTCCAACTCAATTTCACACCTTGCAACACAGGCAAGAACCCTTTCTTTAACTGGTCCATTTTGAACTTCTTTAGAACTTTGTCAAGGTATGTGCTTTGTGAAAGTCCTATTAAGCGTCATGATCTATCCCTATATATCTTGCTGCCCAATATATAAGCAGCTTCATCGAGGTCTTTCAGTTAAACATTCTTATTCAAGTATCCTTTTATGCTATCCAGAAATTCTATATCATTTCCAATCAATAATATATCATCCACATATAATATCAGAAATGCTACAGAGCTCCCACTCACTTTCTTGTAAATACAGGCTTCACCGTAAGTCTGTGTAAAACCATATGCTTTGATCACCTCATCAAAGCGTATATTTCAACTCCGACAGGCTTGCACCAGTCCGTAGATGGATCGTTGGAGCTTGCACACTTTGTTAGAACCTTTAGGATCGACAAAACCTTCTGGTTGCATCATATACAACTCTTCTTTAAGAAACCCGTTAAGGAATGCAGTTTTGACGTCCATTTGCTAGATTACATAATCATAAAATGCTGCAATTGCTAACATGATTCGGACAAACTTAAGCATCGCTAGGGTGAGAAAGTCTCATCATAGTCAACCCCTTGAACTTGTCGAAAACCCTTTGCGACAAGTCGATCTTTGTAGACAATGATATTACCATCAATGTCCATCTTCTTCTTGAAGATCCATTTATTCTCAATGGCTTGCCGACCATCGGGCAAGTCCACCAAAGTCCACACTTTGTACTCAAACATGGATCCTATCTCAGATTCCATGGCCTCGATCCATTTATCGAAATCTGGGCTCATCATCACTTTTTCAGAGTTCAAAGATTCGCTGTTGTCTAACAACATGACTTCCAGGACAGGATTATCGTACCACTCTAGTGCGTTAGGTGTTCTGGCTGACCTGCGAGGTTTAGTAGTAATTTGATCTGACATCTCATGATCATCATCATTAGCTTCTTCTCTAGTTGGTGTAGGCATCACGGGAACGGTTTTCTATGATGTGCTACTTTACAATTAGAGAGAAAGTACCAGTACCTCATCAAGTTCTACTTTCCTCCCACTCACTTCTTTTGAGAGAAACTCCTTCTCTAGAAATGACCCATTCTTAGCAACAAAGATCTTGCCTTCGGATCTGTGTAGAAGGTATACCTAATAGTTTCTTTAGGGTATCCTATGAAGACGCACTTCTCTACTTTGGGTTCGAGCTTACCAGGCTGAAGCCTTTTGACATAAGCATTACATCCCTAGACTTTAAGAAATGATAGTTTCTTGCCAAACCATAGTTCATATGGTGTCATCTCAACGGATTTAGATGGTGCCCTATGTAACGTGAATGCGGCTGTCTCTAATGCATAACCCCAAAATGATAAAGGCAAGTCGGTAAGAGACATCATAGAATGCACCATCTCCAATAAAGTACGGTTATGATGTTCGGACACACCTTTACATTGTGGTGTTCCAGGTGGCGTGAGTTGTGAAACAGTTCCACATTGTCTTAAATGAAGGCCAAACTCGTAACTAAAATATTCGCCTCCGCGATCACATCATAGAAACTTTATGTTCTTGTTGCAATGATTCTCCACTTCACTCTGAAATACTTTGGACTTTTCAAATGTTTCAGATTTGTGTTTCTTCAAATAGATATACCCATACCTACCCAAATCATCTGTGAAGGTTAGACAATAACGATACCCGCCGCGTGCCTCCACACTCATTGGACCGCATTCATCGGTATATAGTATTTCCAATAAGTCATTAGCTCGCTCCATTGTTCTGGAGAACGGAGTTTTAGTCATCTTACCCATGAGGCATGGTTCACAAGTATCAAACGATTCATAATCAAGTGATTCCAAAAGTCCATTGGCATGGAGTTTCTTCATGCACTTTACACCAATATGACCTAAACGACAGTGCCACAAATATGTTGCACTATCATTATCAAATTTGCATCTTTTTCCATTAATATTATGAATATGTGTATCACTACGATCGAGATTCAACAATAATAGACCATTCATCAAACGTGCATGACCAAAAAAGATGTTACACATATAAATAGAACAACCATTATTCTCTAACATAAATGAATAACTGTCTCACAATAAACAAGATCTAGATATAATGTTCATGCTCAACGGTGGCACCAAATAACAATTATTCAGGTCTAAAACTAATCCCAAAGGTAGATGTAGAGGTAGCGTGCCGACGGCGATCACATCAACCTTGGAATCATTCCCGACGCGCATCGCCACCTCGTCCATAGCCAATCTTTGTTTATTCCGCAGCTCCTTTTTTGAGTTACAAATATGAGCAACCGAACCAGTATCAAATACCCAGGCACTACTACGAGCATTAGAAAGGAAGACATCAATAACATGTATATCAAATATACCTTTGTTCACTTTGCCATCCTTCTTATCTACCAAATATTTGGGGCACTTCCGCTTCCAGTGACCATTTCCCTTGTAATAGAAGCACTCAGTTTTAGGCTTGGGTCCATGTTTGGGCATCTTCACGGGAGCGGAAACTTGCTTTCCATTCTTCTTGAAGTTTCCTTTCTTTCCCTTGCCTTTTTTCTTGAAACTAGTGGTCTTGTTAACCATCAACACTTTTTTTACCTCTGCCAGTTTCAGCATCACGAAGAGCTCAGGAATAGTTTTCGTCATCCCTTGCATGTTATTGTTCATCACGAAGACTTTGTAGCTTGGTGGCAGTGACTGAAGAACTCTGTCAATAACACTCTCAACTAGAAGATCAATTCCCAGATGAGTCAATTAGTTATGATACCCAGACATTTTGAGTATGTGTTCACAGACAGGACTGTTTTCCTCCATCTTACAGATGAAGAACTTGTTTGAGACTTCATATCTCTCAACTTGGGCATTTGCTTGAAATATTAACTTCAACTCTTGGAACATCTCATATGCTTTGTGGTGTTCAAAACGCTTTTGAAGTCCTGGTTCTAAGTCGTAAATCATGGAACACTGAATTATTGAGTAGTCATCAGATTGAGCTTGCTAGAGGTTCATAACATCAGCTTCAGCTCCGGCAGCAGGTGTTACGCCTAGCAGTGCATCAAGGACATAATTCTTCTATGTAGCAAGGAGGATAACCCTCAAGTTATGGACCCAGTCTGTGTAGTTGCTACCATCATCTTTCAACTTAGCTTTCTCTAGGAACACATTAAAATTCAAGGGAATGGTAGCACGGGCCATTGGTCTACAACATAGATATGCAAAAACTATTAAGACTAAGTTCATGATAAACTTTATATTAAATTACTAATGAACTCCCACTTAAATCAACATCCCTCAAGTTGTCTAAGTGATACATGATCCAAATCAACTAACCAATGTCCGATCATCATGTGTGATGGGGTAGTCTTCAAAGGTGAACATCTCTATGTTGATGATATCTACTATATGAGTCACGTTCGACCTTTCGGTCTCTAGTGTTCCGAGACCATGTCTGTACATGCTAGGCTCGTCAAGTTTAACCCAAGTATTCTACATGTGCAAAACTTACTTACACCCGTTGTATCTGAACGTAGAATCTATCACACCCGATAATCACAAAGTTCTTAGAAACGACGAACTTTGGCAACGGGGCATACTCAGGGAGAACACTTTTATCCTGAAATTAAGTGAAGGGATCATCTTATAATGTTACGGTCATTCTAAGAAAAAGAAGATGCATAAAGGATAAACATCACATGCAACCAAAAATATGTGACATGATATGGTCATCATCATCTTGTGCTTTTGATCTCCGTCTCCAAAGTATTGGCATGATCTCCATTGTCACCGGAACGACACCTTGATCTCCATCCTTGCATTGGGATCATCTCACCAACTATTTCTTCTACAACTATTGCTAACGCATAGCGTTAAAGTAAAGCAATTACATGGCGCTTAAGTGATTGACATGTAGGTCATACAATAATTAAAGACAACCCTAAGGCTCTTGCCGGATGTCGTACTCATCGACATGCAAGTCATGAACTTATTACAAAACATGATCATATCATACATCAACATATGTCATATCACATCTTGACCATATCACATCACAACATGCCGTGCAAAAACAAGTTAGACATTCTCTACTTTGCTGTTGCAAGTTTTACGTGGCTGCTACGGGCAGCTAGCAAGAACCGCTCTTAGCTACGCAAAACCACAATGGCTATTGTATGGGCGTATTTATCCCTTAGTAGTTTTGGTGATTGATGACAATGCTTTTGCGGACTAATCGTGTGTTTTGAGCATTTCAGATATATCATGTCTAAACACAAGACGATTTGGTGCCCCTCGAAGACTATTGAAGACGGCGTTTCTCTATGTTTCTTTTCATTGGATTTGAGTCGTACGAAAGTCGTACTATTAAGAGGGGTCCGTGTTGGAAAGGTTTGGGTGGAATCGGACGTACACATTTGTTCCTTTTGCATCACCTTTCCTTTGGCTCTTTGGAGCATCCTCCGTCTTTCCATGTCTATGAAAACTGAAGGACTCCTAATGTTGTTGTACTGAGGCACGCGGTAGTACTGCTCCCCAGAGCGGTACTACTGCTTTCCCTTGCGGTAGTACCGGCATCCTGCGCGGTAGTACCGTGAGAGATCACGGTAGTACCGCTCCGTGGGAGCGGTAGTATCGTAGGCTTTTGGTCAGGCGCTGCGTCCCGAGCGGTAGTAGGGGTGGATGTAATTTTTTACATCCGCGCCCAACACGGTACTACCGCGCCCTCGGCGCAGTAGTACCATAAGCCCTAGCCAGGCACAGCGGCATGAATGGAAGTAGGGGCGGATGTAATTTTTTACATCCGCGCCCTACATGGTAGTACCGCGATGGACTTGCGGTAGTACCATGTCGGATTTTTGCATAGACCTAAACTCAGCGGAAGTAGTCACGGATGTAATTTTTTATGTCTGTTCCTTCTCTGGCTTGACTATCCCTGCCTTGCGGTAGTACCACAAGGGGGAGTGGTAGTACCGCACCAGCGGTTGTACCGCTCCTTGTCTTTGCACAACAGGTCTAGTCCTGGCCTCTGCCGAGCCAGCAGTAGTACCGCAGTCCCCCGCGGTAGTACCGCAGGCCCGTGTGGTAGTACCGCTTGTATGGTGCGGTAGTACCGCGTGTTGCAGGCTGAGTTAGTGGATAAAGGTTGGATTTGTTCTTCCACTATAAAAGGGGTGTCTTCTTCTACGAGTTGACCACCTCTTCCATCCCCAAGCTCCATTGATGCTCTAAGCTCCATTTTCGCCCAATCTCTCTCCCTAGCCAATCAAACTTGTTGATTCTTTAGGGATTGCTTGACAAGGCCTCGATCTACACTTCCACCAAGAGAAATTTGATTCCCCCCACTAATCCCTTGC
The DNA here is from genome assembly GCF_002162155.2 of Triticum dicoccoides. NCBI lineage: Eukaryota > Viridiplantae > Streptophyta > Magnoliopsida > Poales > Poaceae > Triticum > Triticum dicoccoides. The sequence continues at coordinate 405,983,719 of NC_041389.1, read as the reverse complement.
GGATCTTGTTACTCTTGGGTGTTTGAGCACCCTAGACAGTTGAGGTCACCGCAGAGCCATAGTCCATTATGGTAAAGCTTTGTGGTGTCGTTGGGAGCCTCCAATTAAGTTGTGGAGATTACCCCAACCTTGTTTGTAAAGGTTCGGTCACCGCCTCCAATGTCACCAATAGTGGAATCACGACATCTCTCACTGTGTGAGGGCGTGAGGATAATATGGTGGCCCTAGTGTCTTCTTGGGGAGCATTGTGCCTCCACCCCGCTCCAATGGAGACGTACTTCCTGTCAAAGGGAAGGAACTTCGGTAACACATCCTCGTCTCCATCAGTTCCACTCTTCATTATCTCTTACCTTTACTTGTGCAAGATATATTGTGTTCTATCCTTTGCTTGCTTGTGTGTTTATTGTTGTTGCATCATATAGGTTGCTCACCTAGTTTCATATCTAGACAACCTACTTTAATGCAAAGTTTAATTTGGTAAAGAAAAGCTAAAAATTTCTAGTTGCCTATTCACCCCCCCCTCTAGTCAACTATATCGATACTTTCAATTGCTATCAGAGCCTCATCTCTTTATTAAGGACTTTGCCATCAAAGAGTATGGTTGACACCGTAGACAATGACGAGGAGGACCCCGGTGTGATTCCATCCTCGTCTACGGCCGATGGGGGAACCTCGGTCTCACGTGAGGAATTTAATGTGGCTTTGGACACATTAAAAACCTCCATGATGGCCAAGGTCAAAGGCATGCTTAAGAACTTTATTGATGGTCTCAAATTATCCACTACACCGTTGGAAGTGGTGGATCCCACTAACAAGGTGACGGATGCTAACTCCGACAAGGGGGAAGCTACTAGTGAGAAAGTTCCTTTGTCAAGTGGTAGAAATGGTAGTGGCACTTTTGCCCATGTGGAACCTCCACTTACTTATGGAGGACCGATTCCCACTACCCATTTAAATCATGTCGGTTCTCCCCATAAGATTGTGAAAACTGAGGATTTTGATGCTTGGGGTCCGAAGAACAAAGCGAAGGCCCTCAACCACGTGAACAAGATCAAAGGCAAGATCAACCTCAAGATGGTGGTGAGCCACCAAGTGATGCCCAAGGTCAAGTTCTCCCTTTCGAGCAAGTTCAAGATCAAGAGCAAGCTCAAGATCAAGAACAAGCTCAAGACGACGCTCAAGATGATCAAGTTTCCCCTCCTCTTTTCACACCCGAGGAGGAATTAGAGCGTTGTGCCGTGAAGTTTGCTTCCAAGCTCACAACCAAAGGTCATCTCATGGTGAATGTGGTTGGAAGCCTAAGAAAGGGGGTAAGCACTCGTAGACAATTAGCAAACTATGTGAACATCACGCGTTTGTTTCTTGTGTTGAACCCCAAAAGGTCTATGAGGCGCTCGAGGATCCGGATTGGCTCAATGCCATGCATGAAGAACTCAACAACTTTGAGCACAACCAAGTTTGGAAATTAGTGCCAAGGCCAACCGGGAATCATAATGTCATTGGAACCAAGTGGGTATTCAAGAACAAGTAAGATGCTCATGGAATCATTGTTTGCAACAAGGCTCGTTTGGTGGCACAAGGCTACTCCAAGTCGAGGGTATTGACTACGGTGAAACATTTTCTCCCGTTGCTCGCCTTGAATCTATTCGTTTGTTGATTGCTTATGCTTCTCATCATAATTTCAAGTCGCAACAAATGGATGTGAAAAGTGCTTTTCTTAATGGTCCCATTAATGTGTTGGTGTATGTCAAACAACCCCCGGGGTTCGAGGATCCCTATTTCCCTGATCATGTGTACCAACTCAACAAGGCACTCTATGGCCTTAAACAATCCCCATGTGCATGGTATGAGCATCTTACTAAGTTCTTCCAAGATTGTGGGTTCGAAATTGGGAAATTGACCCCACTCTTTTTACTAATAAGGTCAAAGGGGAGTTGTTTGTGTGCCAACTGTATGTTGATGATATTATCTTTGGTTCCCCTAACGAAGCCTTCAATGAGGAATTTTCCGCTTTCGTGACCTCAAAGTTCAAGATGTCTATGATGGGAGAGTTGAAGTTCTTTCTCGGGTTCGAAATCAAGCAAAGAAGAGAAGGAACCTTCATCAACCAAGCCAAATACACTCAAGACATGCTCAAGAGATTCAAGTTAAGTGATGTCAAGTCGGCTTCCACTCCAATGCCCGTCAAATGCCAACTTGACATTGATCCCAATGGTAAAGCGGTGGATCAAAAGGTATATTGCTCCATGATTGCATCCTTGCTTTACCTTTGTGCATCTAGACCGGATATCATGTTGAGTGTGGGAATTTGTGCATGGTGTCAAGCTGCACCGAAGGAAAGCCACTTTGTGGTGGTCAAGCGAATCTTTCGATATTTGGCTCATACCCCAAACTTTGGCTTATGGTACCCAAGAGGAGCCAACTTTGCTCTTTGGTGAGTTGGTCTTCTAAGAAGCAAAGTTGTGTATCTCTCTCGTCCACCAAAGCGGAGTATGTGGCTGCCAGTAGTTGTTATGCTCAACTTCTATGGATGAGGCAAACTTTGAAGGATTACGGTGTCACTTGTAACAAAGTGCCTCTTTGGTGTGATAATGAAAGTGCCATCAAGATCTCTCTCAACCCGGTGCAGCACTTCAAGACGATGCTTATTGAGATTCGGTATCACTTCATCCGGGATCACATTAGGCGAGGGGAGATCAAGCTCAAGTATGTCAACAATCATAATAAACTTGCAGATATTTTCACGAAGCCCTTGGATGAAGCAAGATTTCACAAGTTAAGGCATGAGCTAAATATCATCGATTCGAGCAATGTAGCTTGAACCCGTGCACACCCCACCATACTCAACGTGATATCTTGTTTAGGTGTAGGCATGGACATAGGGGGAGTGTTGTTGTCTCAATGTACTTCCCCTCCCCCCATTATGCATAAATTTATCAACTCTTTCACATTAGCCATTTTTATGGTACTTGTGCCATACCAATTGACTCATACAGTTGCATCCTAGTTGCACGGTACTACCGCTTCCATCATGACAGTAATTTTTTACTGCCGTTGGAAGAGCGGTACTACCGCCCAGCGAGCGGTACTTCTGCCCGGGCGGTACTACCACGATGACCCGCAGTACTACCGCGTCGTCACGAGCGGGTGGGGGTTAAGAGCGGGGCAGGGGGAGTTCCAACTCCCCCATAACCATTCATCTCTTTTCCCCACCCTCTGTCTCTCTCTCTCTCCTGCCCAAGAACGGCATCGGCGGTCCTCGTCGGGTCTCCATCTCTGGCCGCTCTCCTCGCATTCCGTCTGATGGGATCGTTTCCCACTTCGTCCTCTTGCCATGGACCCCGGTATTTCCCCAAGTCCCCCTCTTTTTGTTCCGTTCTTGTGCTTCTAGGTCTCGGGGAGATGCATGTGTAGTTCATGTGATTTTTGGCTAGATCTGTGCAAGAGGGAAGTGTAGGCGAGCGGTAGTGCAGCAAGTATGCTATTTGGTCTAACACAACAGTTTAGTTTGATCAACGGTAGTACCGATCTAGTTTTACAGATGTTCCTAATCCAGATCCGCGCGTTTGAATCCATGCGGTACTACCGCTCCTCCCGAGCGGTACTACCGCATCCTCGCTCGTGATCTGCCTCGCGCAGTACTAGCGCTCCCTTGGAGCGGTACTACCGCTCGGGGCACGGAAGTAAAAAATTACTTCCGCACCAGGCGCGGTACTACTGTGCCACCCCGACACTGTACTACCGCAGCTGGAGCGGATGTAATTTTTTACATCCGTGCACCGGTCTGGTACTACCGTAGATGTGCAAATTATATTGTTTTTTGTTCTAAATCTCGTTCTTGCTTGTTTCTTTTGGCTTTGGCCCTGGTCTTTGCAATGATCCTTCTTGTTTTTCGTGCATGTTCTTGTGTTGTGTGCCTAGGTGGTGGCTCGGGTTCCAATGTCCATCGTTCGAATCCCAGCTGTGACACGGGCTCGAAGCGCATCCACAACCAAGATGAAGCTCCAGAGGTCTCCAATGCCTCCCAACGCAGAACCAAGCACACCGCCACCAAGCACAAGGTGCCCACCATGGGCATGGATGAGATACCTCTGGCTGAGTTCATTGTCCGAAGGAAGATCAACCCCTATGTGAATCCCCGTGCCAACTTCAGAGGGAATGATATGTTCTGGACCAAGCAGCAGAACCTTATCTATCTGGATGTGATCAAGGCCAAGCAGAACATCTACGTGGACATGCACTGGATTGACATGAATCACATGAAGTAGGATAAGCACCATGAATATTTTGGTGAGGCTTTGTGTCCGTGTTCTAGGAACGGGGGTCCCCAGACTTGCCTGCCTGCGGCCTGGGGCGTGGCTCAAGCAGTGGCCCAGTACGGCCCGTCTACACCAACGCAAGTTCAAGATCCTCGTGAGGGGCTAAGCCTCGCGGGGCGGACGACGCAAGGCTTCCTCAGGGGAGGCCTCACCAAGAAGGCTCGCGAGGAGGCGAAGAGATCAAGGAAAGGGGTACCTCGCGAGGTGCTTGTGACGCAAGCCATGACGATTGAGACCAGGCTGGCGCCAGCCGGCGCATTGCCCTCGTTTCCTCTTTGGTGCAAAGGGGGCAAGTGCATGCGCGGAGTACCGAGGCATCAAGCAAAGGTTTACATATTGGTGCAACGAGACCAAGACCAGCAGGACGGCAGGACGGAGATCACCGTGGAGCCCAAGACGGCGTCATCACCAATGCCTTTGGCAGCCGAAGACCAACTTTACTTAGAATAGCTTGTACTAGCTGTCCCCCTTCAAAATGGCTATTGTTGGCTCCCTCCCCGCTCAATATTTGGGAACAGGACTAGGTCCTCTACATATAGGGATAGCCACACAGTAGAAGGGGGATCTGACCGACAGCCAAGAAAGACTGAATCCACCCAAGTAGAACACCGCGCCAGCTCAAGAACACCCCTCGCGAGGTTGTTCCTCTGTACTGTTCTTCATCAACCCCAGAGGCAATCCACCACACCACACACTGGATTAGGGTATTACACCACCACGGTGGCCCGAACCAGTATAAACCTTGTATCCCTTGTGTTGTTCATCGTGTAGCTTAGATTCATGGCGAGGTGTTGGGACGTGGATCGATAGGAAGCAGATCTTCGAGCATGCTCCAGAGTTCGAACCTTAAGGGTTTTGCCGGAACCCGATATCTGACATTTGGCGCGCCAGGTAGGGGTGCACCGGAGCTCTCCCTTCCGTCGACCCGCTCTCCATCAACACCGCGCTTCGCCCTCATGGCGGACAATGCCCCGCCCGCTCTGGCGGCCGACGCCAGCATTGGGGTCAGGGGGCTCCAAGCCTTGGCCCCCGCCTTGCGATAGGTGCAGTGGTCGCACAAGTTCAAGCCAGAGATGCCGCCACACTACAACAATGCGACGGATCCACTGGTTTTCCTGCTGGCATAAGACGAGGCCAACCTCGAGGGCGGGGACGATGATAGGGTCATGGCTAACTGGTTTCCCATGGCCCTCACCGGCGTCCCGCGCATGTGGCTGCTCCACTTGCCAACGGCTTCTGTGGCCTCCTGGGAGGAGCTGCGTGACCTCTTCCTCGCCCATTATGCGGCGCCGGTGCCCCCGGTCGTCGCAGCTTTCCTGGGCGGCTCGCAGGTGCCACCCTTGGGCCTCCATGTCAAGCCATTTGTCTGCCAGATCGGTGCCGCCCTCACGCGGCACGGAGCTCCTCCGGGTTGGGCGGCACCCAAGGCCGACTTGACCTTCAGCTCGAACGATCACGCCGCCAACACCGCCTGCTCGGGTGCGCTCCCGATGTTTTGCACGCCCACCATCTGCCAGGTGGTCGTCACCAGGACCCTCATCAACGGCGGTGTCGGCCTCAACGTGCTCTCGGTGAAGGCCTTCAGCCTCCTCCACGTGCCGCTGGAACGACTCCGACCCAGCAACCCCTTCTTGGGTGTCGGAGGTGGTTCCTCCGGCTCCCTGGGGCAGATCCGCCTTCTGGTGACCTTCGGCACCCACGACAACTTCCGCACGGAGCTGGTCAACTTCGACATCGCTCACATCGGCCTCCCGCACAACGCCATCCTCGGCTACCCTGCCTTGGCCCAGTTCATGGCGGCGACTCATCTGGCCTACAACCTCATGAAGATGCCTGGGAGCAGTGGCGTCCTCAGCATAGCTGGAGATACAAAAGATGCTCTAGAGGCGCTCAAGCTCACTCTCAAGACAGCCGCAGCAGCGCAGCCCACTAGTGCTGACGCCCCCAAGGCCAAGGAGGCTGCGCCAACCAAGAAGAAGCAGTTGTTCACCCAAGACAAGGCGGAGACCAAGCATGTACCAGTTGATGAGGATGGATCCTCCGGTGCCACCTTCACCATAGGTGCCAATCTCAACCCCGATCAGGAGGAGGCTCTGGTGAAATTCCTGCGCGCGAACAAGGAGGTGTACACGTGGGAACCCAAGCAGCTAGCGGGGGTCGCAAGGCAGGTGATCGAGCATCACCTGAATGTGTGCCCCAATGTGCGCCCCATGAAGCAGAAAGCAAGGCGGCAGTCCACCGATAAGCAGGCCTTCATCATCCAAGAAACCCGCAGGCTGGAAGCTGCAAGTGTCATTCACGAGGTTCGCTACCCCGAATGGCTGGCAAACCTTGTTGTTGTGCCAAAGAAGGGAGGAAGGAGCGCATGTGCGTCAACTTCACCAACCTGAATAAGGCCCGCCCTCAAGATCC